>NC_047172.1:24323120-24623120 GCF_009819705.1 Hippoglossus hippoglossus | reverse complement strand
ATGACAGAGGTCAATGGCACAAAAAAAACAAGGAGACTACAAATACTCCCTCATGTCACTCTCTGTTTCCATACCCTTTGTGTGTGTGTGTGTGTGTGTGTGTGTGTGTGTGTGTGTGTGTGTGTGTGTGTGTGTGTGTGTGTGTGTGTGTGTGTGTGTGTGTGGGTGGGTGTGTGTGCACACATACACAGTTAATCCGCTTGACTCTACCCTGTCAAGAGTGTTCCTCTTCTGTTGGTATTTGAATGTGGACTTCAGTAATATGGTAATCTCAAATGAACCCGTTCAGAAAGCACACAAAGATATTGAAGCTTTAGCAAGATTATCCCAACACACACACACACACACACACACACACACACACACACACACACACACACACACACACACACACACACACACACACACAGAGAGAGACAATTTGGTCAACTCTTTCCATGTTGGAGCACAGCGGACACAAGTCCTCAGTTGAAACTGAATTAATATCTAATGCATATCTGATTGACTTCCATCTGCTTGTGTTCACATTAATACCCTAACATGCCCAATTAGTCCTCGCTAAGAACATTTAATGCGTCTCAAGTCAATTACCTTTTACTTCATTTTCCAGCGACTTCATTTCAGAGTGGCCTAACCAAATAAAGCCTTGTATATTTCAATAATCACAGAAAGGCGGTGGTTTCAAGGAACATTGACAGTTTTCTGCCCTGCTCTTGTGTTGAGCAGAATATCAAAAATTCTAAATTCAACCCCAATAAGAGGACAAATGTTTGTGTCTAATATAGTTATTATCTAAAAAGTCAGTAACGATTTCAATATCATAGTAATAAGATGCTCAGTACAGCACTGGATATATTATGATGATGATTCCCTAACGCATACACTACATCTTATGGAGAATCCCATGACACCTGACATGAAAGTCCTGTCGTAAAACTGTATTATTACATAACTTTACACATTTGTCAGTGGGTTATTAGAGATCCTAGAGCTTTATTAGTAGGTGTATGGCACACACATGTGTATCATGTGGATGATACCACTATCTACATGTCTGATTCTGCCTCTTTTAACCAATGTTTGGTGTGTTTATGATTCTTAATCATTATTACAAATCTGCATATGGTACTCTGTTATCAACTATTTAGTATTGAATTTGGTTACGTTCTGTGTTGTATCTTAAATGGAGATGTTAGTCATTACCTCTGCCATGGATGGGATGTGTTCATTTATTTAGTTTTTTGTTGGTTAGTAGGATTACTCAAAATCTACTCAACTGATTTCCATAAATGTGTGTGTGGTGGTGGGGCATGACCCAAAGAAGAATTAATAACCTTTTGTTGTGGAGCCGGATCATGGGTGGGTCGAGGTCTCTTTTCTTTCACTTTATTCAACATTGTGAGGGCAAAGGGTGGTTTTCAACATTTCATTGATTTTCTCAGAGAAGAATTCATTGATCTTGATGACAGAAAATCCGGCATGTTTCCAAACAAAAATCAGGATTTAGTGAATTTAAATGTGGTTTCATGAGTTTGGCTAGTTTAATCATAATATTAATTTATTTATTATCTTATATTAACAATTTGTTTCTTTGATTATTAATTTGTGTAGACAGCTAAAGGGAATCAAATAAATAAACAAAAAAATCAAAAAGACTAGGTTTGGTTGATTTTCCTGTTTTCCTGACAAGGAGCCGTCTTTGTGAGATTATTTTACCATCCTTTCATTTTTTTCAACACTTGCACACTCGTTGCAGCCTGTATGAACCACTCTGTGTGGAGGAGGTTTAAACCTGAAGGATGGTTCTGTCAGAGCTAAGGCATTGTCAACAAAGGCCACAGGTCACTTTACAGGATAAACATTTTGTTATCTGGGTTTTTATTGCCTTTTGTAAATTCGTAAAACAGCACCTGTGAATACTGATTAGATATGGTGATGTGTCTGCACTGGAAGGTAACAGAAAAGCTAAGTGTGTGTGTCTGTGAAGGAACTTTTTCTTCACTCTGGACATTTGTCTCTCGCAAATTCACCTGTCACTGAGTGATGGTCTGAAACCAAATGTTGCTGCTTTATCTCCCACTTGCTCAAACCTTCTACATTTCAACAGACATACACATGGCTGTGCCCACTGCCAGCTCTCTGTATGGACGATGAAGAGTATTATCATTTGCATGACAGTCAACATGCAAGCAATATTAGTGTTTCTAATTCTGTCTTTGTTTGCTTGTTTTCTGTCTCCTTCTGTTCCAGAGGTCATCAGTAATATGCCAGGTGAGTGAACACAATGTCAAATGTAAATACATGACAACCCATTGTTTGTATAGTTGTAGATTTAGAGACAGGCGGGGGTAACACAAAGATCATGGTCCAACACAATGAGCATCATTGTAAAAAGCTGCCTAAAAGTACAGTGAAAAAAAGGAAAATAGAAGATAAACCAGGATTGTATAATTATTAAAAACTGTGTTTTAATGCTGTTCTATATAGATTTCCTTACTTCTTGACATTCAGGTTATTTGCACAATATCAAATCAAAGATTGGAAACTGTCTTTCGAATTGAATGTCTCAAAATTTTTAAGAATATTGTAGGCCACTTAATGTTTTATCTGATTAATTCAAATAAATAGATCAATAAATTATGAGAAAATATATATTTTTTTGTCTAGAATCGAAATCCAATTCACACACAGATATGTTGCTTACTTCAAGCCCTCTAACCAGTTCATCCCAAACCAGCAGCATGAGGTTTGAGACTGGACAATAGGTTCTATTCTGTCACTTTAGGATAAAGCTACAGTTCACTGGTCTTTAACTGCTTATTCAATTTCACTGAAAACCACATGCAGTCACTTTTAACATGTGGTACAGCTGATTGAGATGTAACATTTATCACTAAATCACCTCAAGAAAGATCATTGTTACAGTTTCTGCAAGTCATGCAAGGGTTTGTTCTAAGTGATTGACCGACAGAGAGCTATCACCTGAGTTTTCAGCTCCCCTCAGCTTCATGGAACTTTAGAATAATGTCCTTGGTTAATTTTTGCCATTGTCACAGCGTTTTAAGTTGTTTTTAGAAAAGACACATACACACACACACACACACACACACACACACACACACATACAGAGAGAGAGAGAGTTAGCGACCAGCTGTGACTTTAGCAGAGCTATAGCAGCTAAAGGTCCAGCTAGGTTAAATGTGTTAAATCAGAGTATAACATACACTAGCATGCTGCTATTTCTCATGAGGAAGCCTCCTTTTCAACCACAGGAAGCTTTGTGACGTGTGTGTTCTGATGTCATGTTTTCCCTCCAGGGGAAATATGTATCGTCACAATACGTAATTGTATTGAAACTAAGTGTTCTCTTTTCTCTAATAGCTCTTCACTCTTTCTCTTCCCTTTCTTTTATCCCTTCGTTTCCGTCTCAAGGCCTTGCACATATGATGGCAGAACAAGGTAAACCTCTCTTTGCCTCTTCTAAATCATGTCTTTGTCTTGTGTGTGTGAGTGGAACTGCATGTTTTGGTGATGGTGCGTAATATGCTTGTATATGATGGTTGTATACATAGTGCGATAGTGTGATTTTATTATTCTGACATCATTTAATACCTGATGTGGTTGCATGTTTCAAGCGTTTTGTGATGTACAGTTGCCACCGTACATTGATTTATCCTCACTACATGTATTCATATATACATAGATATTTTTGGTGTGGTGTTTGCCAGAATCTGAACTTAAGTCTCCTCTTCTTCTCCCTCCCCGTCGGGGCTCTCTCGGCTGTGGATCTTCTGTTCTGTCTGCGCCTCCTCCTGCTCTTCTAGCTAAAAGCAAAGGTACAGCTTTTTCGAAATCTTTCCTTTTCCATCTCAATGAAAAGCGACGCTTGCTCTGTGAGTGTTTGAGAGTGCTGCAGTGCAATGTGTTTGATGCTCTCATGTGTTTGCTTGTCTTTGTTCAGTGTCTCTCTGTTATGGTTTCTCACTAAGAGTGCTAGGATTAAGCAAGTAATTAAGCTAACCTTATTTAAAGGAGAAGGAGGGAGTGTGTTGCTCTTTTTTTCCCTACAGTGTGTATGTTTTGTAATTTGTTAGAAGGCTATACAGTGCATGCAGGGACACTGGGAGACAGTTTTATGAGTGAGCAACAGTCACTGTGGATCAGTTTTCATAAGAACAACCTGCTTCACACTCTTTTTCAGTCAATTATAATTCATTCGCAGGATTGGCTGATGGATGCAGTGGCATTCCTGGGTTTCTTCATGGCTAGAGAACTATCACACTCTGTAATTCACTGACTGAGGCCATGTTCACTCCAAAAAAAAGTGAATTATTTTGTTTCAAGTATTTCTGTCTCAAAGAAATGACTTTCCTACAACAGCACATATAATTTGAAGGACTGCCAATTCTATTAACATAATAACAATATTTAGACTTGTTTTCTCAAGTTACCCTCACTCAGATAGATTTATATTTTCAAAACTAATTAAATGATATTGAACAAACGTTTAAGTCTAAATTCAGTTAACTCACATTTTTTAAGACAGCAGGGAAACTTGTGTCTCTAAATCAAATGATTTAAACGTATGTGCCCAAAGTGCAGAGTGGCTTCAGAAAACGGTCATCTTTTGCACACATTATTTATTTGGGGATTTTATTTTTAATTGATACAATTGTTGTTTTACTACTCACATAATCCACCATCAAAACATGTTTTGCAAGATTAACATAAATACAAATATAATATGTATAAACATCTACAATCACAATTACAAATGTATATCTCACCACATCAAAAGATATAATTACACATTTTTAAATTTAATATAACATAGAAATGTGATTGTAATTAAATAAATAAAACAGTACAATAATTACATTATAGCTTTTTTTATTTTCATAAAAGCTTCTTGATCACTCAATGACAATGCTGCACTCAGGAGATCCTCCAGACTTTCTCTGCAGGGGCTGTATGTGTGAACGCAAATGTCCGAGTGAGAGCCTCCAGACTTTTTGTAGTCTTTGTCCGGCCAGCCCCACATTATATAGTCTGCAGAAAGTCTGGAGGAGCTGATCTGAAAATACAGCAGGGGATCCTCCGCAGGATTCACTACAAGAGAGAGGTGTGTTGATGACATTTCAAACATGCGATAGACACAAAAATTAAAAAGGAAAAAGGAAAAGGAACTTTTTAGCATGAAAAAGAGGAGACATGGGCCTACTTGTAGAAGACACCGGAAAAACTGTTGGGAGCTTTTGGTGATATGCGCAGACACCGGTGACAATGTGCTGAAAACAAAAATATGTTATCTCCGCAGTGGAATTAGTATGTCACATCCTGAATACCCTGTGTTGTTGTGAATGCGTCTGAGCGGAGAATCTCCCGCCGTATTGTGCATTTGTGAAAATCAAACTCTGGAGAAAGTCCAGACCCAATTCTCCGGACATCCTCTGGGGATCATGTTTGATAACGTCTTAAATCTAAAGGAAATCTACCTTTCACATGTGAATTAATGTGTATTAGAAGAAAAAGTGATGGTGTTGAATTGGAATGTGGAGCCATGAACTCCAATTATGTAAGCATAAAAAAAAGTGGCATTCATAGGCTCTGTTTAGTGTCAGTACAGAGCTCCAATATAGAAAGACTGCCTGTGTTTCAGTGTTTGCCTTGAGATTGGCTGTGATTGGCTGCAGTGTGCTGCATGTGTGCACCTGTAATGACTTCCCCCATTCACAGCACAAATCTCTCAGCAGCTCTCAGAGTTTCCTGTCCCCCTCACCACCTGTCTCTGCTAGATTTTGCTGTGTCTAATCCCCGAGCGAGATGGTAGACATTATTAGGCATCAGGCTCCCTGTCGCCTCCTGTTAGGCAGACGAGAGGCTCCATTCTGGCTCTATTTGCATGTCAGCGCTCGGGTCGCGGGGAAGCAGATAGAGAGAGACGGGGGGAAATAGAAAACTGTGTCTTAGCCATGGAGGAGTCATATCTTACTGTCATGGGCTCAAACGTGTGCTTCACTACCCATTTTCATTATTTATTTTTTTAGATTTTAGATTTTCAGACTTATTTTTTCTCTTCTTTGATATTTTCGTGATAAACATCCCCCTCACCTGCTGCCTCATTTACGACATAATTCCTCTTTCCATATTTTTTACCTTGTCTCTCTCCTATTTCTGAAATCAGTAACAGTTTCCCTTCTTGTCCATTTTAGCTGTAGCCTACTCTTTGTTCATGCCCACTGTCTTAATGCAGTGTTCTCCACCTACCTCTTTACTTTAAATACACCTGTGATTCATACCACAGCAGCAGTTCCAGCACAGAGGGCTTGGGCAAGAAAAGGGGGGCAAGGTCACTGAATGTGGCTCAACGTGCACTGCAACGCAATGCGACATTACTCAGCAATGCCCTGCACAGGCCAATCAATTATGTGCAAATCTGAAGTCCCCTTACATGATGTTGTCACATGAATGGCACTTTTTTGTTGTTTAGCTGCTGATAATCAAGTTAAAATCATTGTTGCTGTGCTGACTTTGTTGAAAAATCCTTCCAAATGCAGTGTTTTGACAGAACACTGTAATGGTTTGGGTCTGTGTCTCGTGGTGGAGATAGCTTAGCTGAAGACATTAACCAAACACTCAGTCACACAGGTGCTGGTGTTTCCACATGTTGGCCCTTTATCAACAGAAGCTACACATCAACCCTACCAAGCCTGGTTGTTCGGCTACGATCTCATCAGTGAATAAAATACAGCTACTCGAAACTCGTCACTCTGCCCCGTTGAGGGGCAAAAGAGGTGCTCAGAGACATGCGTCTGGTCCGGAGGAGGTGCACTATTCTACCAACCTGTGACAAACATGACGCCACCTGAAGAGGCTCTGTTGTATCTAGGTAACACTCCAGGTATTAAAGGGTAGTTCACAGAAATTTTGTTATTCTACTCACCACTATGCCAATGGAGGGGTGGGTGAAGTGTTACACATTTGGAGTCTCAGGAGTAAACAGCGTTGGAACCAAATCCAATACAATTAAAGTGAATGGTGATCAATTCTTCAAACGAAAAAAAAACACAACATGCCTCCATACTGCTCCTGTGGCGTCATCCAAGTGTCCATAAGCCCTGACATTCAAATGTAAAAGGACTCCAAATAGCGTAGTTTACACCATGTATTTAGCCTAAATGTCCACTCTTATCCTCCTCCGCAGCCGCGTTCACATTCGCGTGTGGGGTGCGCGGTAGCATCACTAGATCCGGTAGCATCGCTGCATAGCTGCAGTTACTGCTGAGTATCGCTGATGTCGTCACATGCCCCTGGGGCAAGAGCATAGAGACGCAGGCTTGTGCGGTGTGCGCGCGAACGTGGCTCCAGCAAAAGTAAAAAATTTCCCATCATATACTTTTTGAATCCAGGAATGATCAACATTTGAGCTACAATCTCAGGGATTGGTATTTTTAGTGCAACAAGTTCTTAAAACAACGTAATACAGTATATTAGCTATAGTTTGGAGCTTTCAATCATATATGATCTACATCAGCAGTTGTCATGGAAATGTAGATGCTTAACTTTCCATCTCTCATGACCACATCAAAGACTAAATTATGGCCTAAAAGTGTATTTCCTTAGTAACTATAAACTTAAAGTGCTTGCACTGAAGAGATTACACATAAAACCCCCCATCAGTGAGTCGTGTGATCAGTACTAATATTAAACAGTGTTGAATGTTTTTTACATATCCATGCTTTGATAAGGTTTTTGAACTTTATGATAGAACTTCGTGTGGTAATACATTTGACATCCGCTGGTCTTTCTTGAACAAAAAAGACACTTATTTGTTTGAGTGGGGGTAAAGGAGCATGTGAGCCGGAGAGAGAGGGCTCTTGATAATTTTGAGTGCGGTTCAATAATAAGGTAAATTTGACCCTGGCAGATCCTCTACTAAAATCCTCCTAATTACCTCCAGCAAGGTTACGTTAAAAAAATTATGCAAACAATTTCCATGACATTTTGTGTAGTAGTAAATTTTGGTGCGCATCCAGATCAGGGGGCTTATCCAGGAGTTTTTTGTTTTTTCCTATTCTTTAACATTGCATATTTCAATTATGTTTGTTGATTTCTCAGATAATAATTCATGGATCTTAATGAAAAAAATGGGGGGTGTTTATGAGTTAGTGCAGATCCAAATAAAATCTGTATCTAGTGGATTAAATGTGGTTTCATGGTGGACTGTTGGGGCTGGCAGAGGTATGCCATTCTAGTTCAGTTAGAAATCACCGGTATGATTTGAATCCTCTGAAAGGTTCCTTCCATAAACCTGTTCATGACTGGATCAGTGATGTTTAATACAGAAGGACAGAAGGACAGACATGTTGGGGGGGGGGGGGGGGGGGGGGGGTGGTCACTGGTAAGAAGAGGGTGGGGGTGGATGGTGGTGGCGTTGCATGGACAGTTGTGTTTTTTGCGCTTGACTGAGTAGTGGAACGAGCCAGACATGGAGAGCGGGGGGATAGCCCAGCATCCCTGACAGTGGGGGGTGGGTACATTGTTGTGTCTAGAGGGCATGAAGTGTGCATTGTGCATACAATGGGATTAGGTTCAGATAAAAAAAAAAACTGTGAACAGAAATTACTTTTTAAAACTGAGAAAACAATCTTCGACCCAATGACATGCTCCATTGAGATGCATGGTCCCTAACTTTATGTCCTCACTTTCCCTCTCCTGTCAAGTCTCACACAATGTCAGTCTTCAATATGGGATCAAGAGGTGAAAATAAGACGTGTGAAATATCAGTCAGAATTAATCCTGCTCTAAACTCATCCTATTCTATCCTGCTCTCTCATGATCAACAATGACTGAGGAAGAACGGCGCTCGACGACTGAATATTCAACAGACATAAATGCCTGCTGACTTATTGTGATACTGAGGGAAAAGTCTGGATCTGGTGATTAGGATACAAGTTGTGATGAAGGTTAAGGAGTCCCTACTTATGATTCTAAACTGATTTACAGAAGTCTATCTTATATGCCAGGACTAATTGTAGTAAGGTGTTTATGATGTATGATAAGTGAATTGGTGGAGGAAGTAGTCAAACATATAACTTAAGTAAAGTAAAAGTACCACATTACCACATTAAAAGTTAAAGTACCCACCAAATGTAGCCTGTTCCCTAATGTACATCTACATCACTACCTGTGCCAACTTTTTTTAGTAGAGACTCTGTCTGGCAGCAGCGTCTTCTGAATCCATTTGAAGTGTTTCTTCACCAGTGATGCTGCTGCTGCAGGAGGAGGGGTCTGATGTTACCCGCCCACTCTTATTGGATCAGTGGACCAATTCCACTGTAATTATTATAGCATTTTAAGAAATATGTAAAAACGATGTAAACATGTTGTATTGTAAAAATGTAGTGGAGTAGAACTAGCAAATATTTGCAGATATATGAAGAGAAGTAAAAGTGAAAAGTAGAGTAAAATCCTCAGTGCAAAGATCCGGATGCTTCTCGTATCTATTCATAAACAAATAATGTGTTTGGTGTCTCCTCAAACAATGCCCCTATTACATCATACGTGCCAGACATTCACCACCATGGTAACAGAACATGTGGCTGAGCTCATGGAGCATTCACAGGTTGGCTATTGGTTAATTAGTCACAAAAACTACTTGGTTAAGTTTTGGAAAAGATTGGTATGGGTTCACATAAGCACTACTTTAAGGTTACAGGATGTTGTCATGGTCAAAGTAATCATCATAAGCTGATGAAAATGGAGCTCTGTGCCAGTGTATCCTGCATGTGTACAATGAATGAATATAGTGTAGCTATGTATCTGTAATGGACATGAGCGATCATACAAATATACTTGCATTGTACACATATAATTCTCTGTACTCATTATATAATCAAACTGTTCATGCAGAGTCAAACTGTGCTGATCATATGCCAACAAGCAGCAACAGCAACACAAACAACCGACAACTTTCTGCTTCCCTATTTTATTTTTATTATAGAAGAATATTAGGTTTTGGTCCTGTTGTAGAATTTAACTAATGAGGTCTTTGATGGCTGATGCTCCTTAGGCTTATTCAATTGATTATAGTTGATCATCTTTGGGGGACAAAAATACATTATACATCTGACAAGAGTCATGTTAATCTAAAAAAAAAAAACAACACTTTAAGGAGGAATAGTTGAAATATTCAAATATTACTTTTCAAAAGCATGATGATAAGGCCTTGATAAGGGAAATGTGTATGGCCCTATATGGTCTCTGCTGTTGGTTTCCTCTGAAAGGTTCCACATCCTCAGTAAAATGGATTCACTGTAAAATTGTGTTCATTGGTTTAGTGTTTGTTCTCTTCAGTATCTTCCATCTTCTTTCTGTAGTTTAATATGAGACAATATTATGAGCAGGGCAGGGATTTCAGAAGGGGCCACAACAGCTGTGAACCCCTTATTTTGGCCTTTTGGTGCTCAAAAAATGGCAACATTGGCCTTGATGTCCCGCCCGTACTGCCCCAGCTGATTTTGCCATTTTCTCCCCTGCCTCTTTCCTGTCTGTACTTTTTAATAATTTCTACACCAGTGTCTTTTATTTTTGAGATTACAAATTGTTATTGGAAAACATCAAGTGAAACGCTGTAGATGTCAGGGCTGGCTTATAATTATGAGCAGGTCAACTCATAAAAACCAGGTCCTGCAGTAATTACACTTATAAACTAAAATAATACTTACAAGGGTAATGGCGGGTTGGGTCATTTTTTGTGGGTCACATGGTGCTGGTTTGCTCTCAGAATGGGTCTGGCTGGTTTGGGAAATGATTACCTTGACTAGCGCTCCACTACTGAGTTAAAATTGTAGCCTGGTATAGGAAAATGTGGAAATCCAGGATATTAAATAGTTTTACACAGATCTAGCACCAGACGACCAGGACACTCATCGGGATGTGACAGTGCCACAAAGCAGTGAGCAATGATGTTAGCAAACATATACAAAACCAACAAACTTAACATATAATGTTATGGATAGAGGAAATAAATAAATCATTATGTTTATATTATAAATGTATTATTTCCATGGTTATATCATAGTTTCATTTCATGGCCTTGTAGCCCTGGTGTTAAGCCTTTGTGCCCTTAAAAATGGTTATCAAAGCCAGAGTGACCGCGTGTGTGTGTGTGTGTGTGTGTGTGTCTGTGTCTGTGGAGGATCAATGTTTCTTGGAGAGCGACAATGAACTCACTGAATAGGTAATGAATTGTGCTGACAATATGGAAGTAGTATGGTAATCAGCTAATCAGGTTTGATTGCTTTAGAGAGGTGTGTACTCTTGCTCACCTTGAGGAGACACTGATAATCAGGAGTTGATGAGCGCTGGGGATTCTCTGCCTCTAACCATGAACACCTCAGCACCTCACCTCAGATGGGTGGCAGTGATAACGCGGCTGTGTGTGTAATTTAAAACCCTCGCTCACAGAGAATAGAAACTCCATTAAACACACACCTCCCCCTTGATTAGCTTTGTCTGTCGTCGAGTTGTCTTACACTGAAAAGTTGGATGCATGGAGTCATTCATGGTCAAGATTGAATATAGAATTATTGGACAAGAGTTTTAAAAAAAACCCATTTTACATAAGGAAATATTTTACAAAAGGAATGCTCAAATTAAAAAGGATTTTTTGAATATGAGATGCTAAAGGATAACAATAAATTATCAATTACATCGTCATTCACCCTGACACTCATATATCTCTGATAAGCCATTAACGCCAAATGTAGTATGATCAACGTAATCATATAGTGCTAGCCATACCAAAGATAATATATCCAAAGAACTCAGAGCTGGAGTTATGTGTGTAACTCTTGACAACAGCCCAAGAAGAGTTTCTCAGTGAGAGCCACAGATATGTAATTATCGTGCATCATATTTGCATGAATCTGTTCGTCCACGTCAGCTTTAGGCAGGAAGCGGAAAGAAAGGTTGCATAGAGGACTTCATTAATGTCAGTTACAGAGAAACTGGAGAGGAAATGTGACCGAAACCACACAGAAAACAAAGAGATGTGCAGAAGTCACAGGTGAGAGTGAGGGAGCAAATGTCTCTATGACTGAATGAGGAGAGAGAGACACCCTTTGTATGTGTGTGTGAGAGAGCGAGCAAGCACTATATAATGTTATCTCTGCTGAACAGACAGTGTTGATAATATTGTGAAGCAGAACATATCATTATTCTATGTTCTTGAGAATAACTGCTAACAGTAAAACTTGTCTTTCTCTGTTTTAAAACTTGTCTGGATTATAAGAGCCTTCGAAACGCTTCATGCTTAGTTAGATAAATCTTTTCTCACAATGCAAGCGGCCGATGTTCAAAATTGGAAAGTGAGATCCAAATAAGTTGAGGTTCTTAAAGATGTTTCAGTTCTCATTCAAAACGCCTTTTCAGCTCTGGCAGTCCACTCCATCTCTTTAACCAGAAATACCACAACCTACAATAAAAACCACAAAGAGGAACACAACAGGAGACAAAGCCACCAATTGCCTTTTTAATGGTTATAACCATTCTCGGAATCCATGTTTGATTCAGATCTGCGTTTCTGAGCCATGTCTCTGTTCATTCATACCTCTGTCTCACTTGTCACGTGGAGTTGTAAGACAATAATAATATTATACCGCTTGCTTTATTTAAAAAAATAATATACATTTTTTGATTAATGTGCACTAGTGTTCATTCTGGAAAGAAAACAACTTTTGTTATATTAGGAAAGCAAAGACAGTTCATTGGGTTGAAGGGTTCATTTGATAATTGTTACATCTTCTGCCTGACATGAAAATGTTTTCCCAGACATTCAGTCAGACAGTCAGATATTCATGTGACACTTACACGTGTGTCTATGTAATACAATTTAAATCAGTTTTTTTCCCCCCACATAACTGTGATCGCAGTTAAGCATTCAATTAACCCTCAGTGCCTTCTGATGATTCAACAATCTTCATTTTATTAAGATAAAACAGATACAACTTACATGTGAATGTTCTAAAATATATTTTGACCTGAGAATTTGTTTTTTCAAAACCTTGCATATTGTACATAAAATAGAAAAGGGAACTTCATCAATTTCAGCAATAGACTATGCTACTTGTGGACACTGACGAAATGTTTTTCAACTCCATAGTGAACAACATCCTCAACCTTTATTGTAAATTTAAAACAGGATAAAAATGCGTTTATCTATAGATGGGAGTAGATAGGAAAAATCTATTTATATGCCACCATATCCAAGGGAGCAGTAAAGGGCGCTGCAGACACAGTGTCACAGAATTGTTCTTATGTCCAGTAAATTAATCCAAATTGAATAAACAGGTGACCAGCGCTCTGTAGCAGTCAGTGGGGCGGGGCAGTGTTCCTCCAGTCTCAAGTTAAGCATGTCTTCTTCTACGTCCTCGGTTTAACAACAGCAGCGGTCAAACTTCAGGTCAAAATCATTTTGATGTCTTTATCATATTGGACAGACACAAACACACAAGGACTGACCTGCAACGGGTGCTAATCACCGTCATGGCAACAACATTCACAGAATCACTTCCTGTTTGGAAATTTGTATTCAAAGTAAAAGCATATTGTTTGTTTTGTTACCACAATACTGTACACAGAGTATGTCAGATCTCCTAAATGGTTCTTAAATCTTTAAAGGTCCTATAATCCAAATTTTCTGTATTATCAGTGAAGAAAGTGGTCATGTGAAAGGAAGGTCCAGCCACATCTCATGGCTAAAATCTCAGGAGGCTTTGGAGGCCAAACCAAAGCATAGATAGTATCTCTACAAAAAGTCCACCAGGATGAAGTTTGCTATTATTTTAGTTGTGTCCTCTGAAAGCAAATGATTTTTCTAACATTCTTCAAACATTTTTTAGCCACATTAGTAACTCTATGAAACAATTATATTCTAGGACTGAGGCTGTAATGATAGAGCTCAATATGGGACTTTAAAGTTCACATTGCTGCCACAACAGATCTGTATATAGGCTCATGTGCACTAACACCATAACAACTTAACACCTAAACTTTCTTTTAAAAATCCAGTTACAAACATATTAATTTGTTATCTATTAATAAAGATAGTCAGCTTTTCGCATTTACTGTAGGCCTGCTCTTATGCACTCAATGAAACTGGAGCCCATGAAACCCCTGGGTACATTATCCGTCCACTTTATGAGTCACCACGTGAACCTAAAACTCCCCGACCATTGAGTTTCTCAGCCAGCAGTCAGTCCACAGAGAGATAGTTATTCATCCTGAAGTAAGCAGGGCACTGGGACACAGGTTTTGAGTATCTCTCGGAGGAGCGTTGTCATTTTACAAGAGAAACCTTGTTTGTGAAACTAGACGGGACTAATTCTGCTGAGGAAGGCGTCTCTGAGCCAAAGCTGCTGTGGAGCCTCAGAGTTTTATTAAAGACTCTACTATCTCTGGATTTTACTCAGCTGAGAGCAGGCTCATTTAAGCACTGGCATACAAATACAGCACAGTGGTTACATATCGGGCAACATGATCGTTGCACATTTCCTTACATTAGAAAACAATAAGACTATGAACAGTCACATCTTTTTTTCTAAAATCTATGACAGGAAACAGCACAGACATTTGTAACAGAACATGATTATATCCTGATTACATTTACATGCGGTATTAAAATTTGTCTTGAGTCTCCACATGTGAGAACTGAGGAGAGAACTGCTCCCTGTGTTTACAGGCTAATGGCTGCTTAGCGTTGGAACAGTCACATGCTATGACATATTTATGCTCATATAGTAGATGTGTGTAGGTTGACAATGTATTTGCATTTATACTTGTGTTTAATGAACAATTGGATCACAAGCCATCCTGAATCTGATTTCAATCTTAATATCCAAAATGCATTTTAATGTCAGGTGTAAATGACAGTAAAAAAGGTCACAGAGAGAAACACTCTTTGGCCAATTAAGCTCACAATGTTACTATTGCCCAGGGTTAAGACATTTTGAATGCAGAAATATATATTTATCATTATTCATATTATCTGCGAAATAATATTATTACATGTTGTATTAAAAATGGGGAATTAATACCAGTACCATTATAATAATACCAATAAAACTCAAATAATTCTCCATCTTCATCTTAAGACAAAACCCCCAAAGCGTCAGCTGATGGTTGTATTTGATAAACCTTTATAAACCTGGGGTATGAAAATCAGGGAGTGTATGTTTTTCTTATGCAGATTATTTCACTCTCTCTGGTCTCATGAAGCCAAAGCAGCACTGCATTGTCACACAGACCTGCACAATGGATTGCAACCCGCTCAGCTGAAGAGCTGAACCCCAATAGTCCAATTGCCCCCCAGCAAACACATTTTGGCTGCAGAATGCTCCCTAGACGACATTTCAGAGAGGAGGTTATGGGGGTGGGGGGAGCGAGAACACGCTTCAGGGGAAGAAAAACATGGCGTCGATCTGTGAAACGATTAAATCCAGATTCCTACTGACAACATTTCTCACCCCCCCAGAGGGGAATGACATGGGTAGCGGCACAGAAAGAAAGATGGAGGGAGAGAGCAATGGAGGAGGAGAGAGAGATTATGAGAAGGATTGTGCTGGTTATCTTAATTAAATGGAAGTGCATTTTGTCCTCCTCCTATTGATTTTTGCCAGGGGCAATGTGTGTATTTCAAAGGGAAAGTCTGCACCATGAGGCTGGTTTAAAGACTCTATTCTTTACTCATGGCCGACGCGACTATTGCAGTCAACAAACTATTCACATAGTCATTGAAAGCAACATCAAAGCAGAGCTCCAAGAAACAATGTACAGCTGCCAGACGCAATTTGGGTCCTGCCTTTCTGCTGCACTGACATTTTTAGGAACAGATGACACAGGATGATGCATGAGAGAGGGGGAGAGTAGCATTTATTTGCAAAGGTGTCTGATTATATGGACACGGTCTTGTGTGTGTGTGTGTGTTTGTGTGTTCATGCATGTGTGTCTCACCCCTGAGCATTCTATTTGCCAGTGCTGATACCATCCAAGTCACAGCATCCAGGCTGCACAGGTCACAAAAGAAAAAAAAAAAAAGCCAATGCATTTTTATTTTCCGTCCTTTCCTCCCCTTCTGGCCTACAATCAAAAAGGGAGGGCCCTTTTGATTTTGCGAAAGTTAATGTTAACAGTTATGTCAAGCGCACTGTGCTGCAGGCAACACTGCTTAAGTATATCTTTTGCAATTTATGTGACCTGCTTTCTGGCAGAGGCTTTTTCCCATTACTGGGAATGACATTTCATTTAGACCCCATCATTCATCTTTCCCTGTTCGGACTGCCCCTCTCTCTCTCTCTCTCTCTCTCTCTCTCTCTCTCTCTCTCTCTCTCTCTCTCTCTCTCTCTCGCTCTCACTCCCTTTTTTTCTCACTCCTTTATCCCTTCATCTCTCAGTCTACCTTCAGACATGGTTAATTATGTTTTACACTATGTTTTACTTTCCAATATTTTTTCTCTTCATCTCTTATTATCCTATTTTACACAGTGACCGTGCTTGACTGACAATAAATATGATTATTACCAATTATGCACGCAGTTGCACGGTTATTAAGTATACCTGAGTAAAGCTGCAGTATTCATGCAGTGTAACACAACATGCAGTGTAACACAACAGCCCTGCAATAAACTCTACCTTCATGAAGGTTATAGGATTCTGTTCTTGTTGATTCAGCTTCATCATCATTTTTAAGGCTGTATTTCTACTATTTAAGTGCATAAATTGTGCAAAGCAATATTTAGTTTGGAGACAAGTGCAGTGCACAATTTGTTTGTGCTTGGAGGAAAAAAGAAAGTTGATGATAAGTATTAGGGTGGAAATATTCTGCTTTCACCAAACATTTGCAAATTCTGGATGCCACTGTCATGAGGTCAATCAAACACAAAAAAATAGTTTCATAAACAGGAAAAATGATCTAAAGTGAAGGTAAATACATTGCATTTATAATGTGGTCCAAAACGTTCCTCTCATTCACACACACAGATGGCAGCAAGCTACCGTTCAAAGTACAGCCAAACAATCTGAAATCTTTGTGGTCCAGTTTCAAGGCGCTCAAGGACACTAAGACCACGGACAAATGACCCACTGCACCTGCTGAGCCCTGTCAGCCCAGTGGGTCATTTCACTGCTCTGTGCTCAATATGGAGCCAACCTCTTCTGAAAAAGAAAAATACAAATAATTTCTCAACGATTCCTAAACCCAAATCACACACATAATGAATCCCTGAAGGGCCAGCACCAGAGCTGCGTGAGTTTCCCACAGTCTGCACAACAAAAGTATCTTTGAGTAATCCAAATGGGACTCAGTCTACATCGGGCCATCACCTTGTGGGATCAAGACACCTGTCCTCAGAAACCTGTGCTCTGTGTCACAGATGCTGTAGTCCTCTCTGTGTATGTGTGTGTGTTTGTTCTTTCTCTTATGAATTCATGACGTGTGATCCTTCATACTTTTAGAGACAAATTGAATAACAGACAACTGCATTGCTTAGAACATCCAGGGCTTTCATGTGCATTTTCATTCGTGTGTGTATTATCATTTTACTGTGTGTAGTTGTTCACACACACACCTAACTTAATGTTTGCTTGTATGATTTTGTGTCTATATATAGCCAGTGTATTTTATGCAATAAAATGGTGTTTTAATGGGCTTTTAATGGGATCCAGTCAGCGAGGGGCACACAGCACTGGATCCTGTTCAAACCGGTCACACTTGAAAGAAATTAACTTTTATGAGTGTTAAGGGAGCAGCTATGAACAAATGAAGTGCCCACTGGGAAACTGCCTGAAGCCAATGCTTCATGTCCGTCTGTCTGTCTGTGTGTCTCAACATTTTGTATGTCTGGCAAGTTTAATAAAAAAAGGCATGAAGCTTTGGGTCAAACGTTCCACTGAATGCTGTTGAGAACCTGTTGCCTTAAAGCATGACTGGATTTCAAATCAATTATTGATTGATAGACATAGCTTGGGGCTTTGGGGATGACAATGTCACTCTGTCTACCCCTTTGGTTTAACAGAAATACTGATGAATGTTTTACAGACATTTGGGTTCCACAACAGATGAAGCCTGAATTGTAGTTTGCCTTCACAGACCTGACGGACCTCCTGCTAATTCGCAGCCTTTTAACTTCCACTCGGCTTTTGCCAAAGTTACTTAAACCAGAAGATGGTGTGTTTTCACTTTTCTGTTCACTACCATTTCCTATTCTTTGCATGTCCACTCTATCCACCCTGCTACGTCCTTTGTGCAGTGCACGCCTCCTCCCCTTCGTGTGTATTCACATGTGTTCTTGTGTGTCTGCTGGCTACAGCAGCTCCACTTGGAAAAGCTTTGATTTGCTCCAAGAAATGGATTCATTATCGTTGCATAGTTCATCCACATATTTTCCCTGCATCTATTACGTATCTGCCAGGAGGCTCGAGTGTGGAATTGCATTACACTCCCCGGCGTGATGAGTGCTGCACAAAATGTGCCCCAGTGTATTCACCAGTTCATAACAGACCCTTCTATTTTAAATATGGCTGCTGGAGCTGTCTTGGCAGAGATCTATGAATATGTTATTCAGGAGATGATGATTGTATCAGTAAAGGGATGAAGGACTGAATCAATTCTTGGAGTGTCTTAGGTTGTCACTGGGAGTGAAAAGGGAACATTTGTCGATGCTCTTCAGCTGTAGTTAATTTCCTTTCAGGGTGTGGTCAGCAGAGAGTGAAATCTGCCGCGCTCACTGCTACTGCACCAAAATAAGGTTTGCATACATTTTCTGTGCTCAATACTTGACAGTCAGTGTGTGCCTTCCCTATCTTTTTGGTTTTGGCATGGTTCTGCTTGACTGAGTTCCAATGATCATCTGATCGCTTTCACTCGACTATAACTGCAGCATTCATACAGTTATGACTGGCCTTATTGGAGAGAGAAATGCTTTGGTGTTGTCCCGCTCCTGGATAAATCTTAAAGCTCATCTGTCCGCTGTCAAAGACATTTGACCCCGGTCCTTTAAAAAAAGTGAGAGATTCAATTTCAATTCAATACAAGTTTAGTTATACACATCTCAACATGCATTATCTCAAGGCACTTTGCATAGACAGGTTGAGACTGAACAGTATAATATTGAGAAGCACAACAGTTCCCACCATGTGCAAGGACTTGGCGACAGTGGAGAGAAAAAGGAAAGGAACCTCTGATGGAACCGGAGTCAGGGTGGGCAGCCATCTGCCTCTACTGGATAGGGAGACGGGGGAGTGAAGAGACAAATGGGGAGACAGACCAGGACATTTTTTTTGTTTCTAAATATATAAATAAACTAAATTATCAAGAAATTCCCTATGTGATATTGTGATGGTAAAAGATGAATTATTAATAAATACAAATGGAATATTAATTTATCAATAAATTGTTAAAATTTAAAAAGCATAAAACATTCAGTAAGTTCATGAATGAATTCATAAATAATTGAATTTGAATATCTATTTGAATATAGTTTGTAAATTGCAATAACTTTAGCCATTTTATTAGCTGAATCATTTAGCCTCTCCATTAGCCTTTCTGTGACAAAGTGGCCTTGTGCTGGTAAACATGGTAAAACAATGTAAATTAGCTGCACCCGCCTCATAGCTTGTCTTCCTGGCTGAAAAGACTCTGAAGGCAACGTAAGTGTTTGTGCTCGTGTCCAACACTGATACATTCAGAATTTGAAGGGACATTGCCGGTGAAATGGAGCGCCGATCCTCAGTTTGGAGACAGACTGATCGTCTTCTTCCCACGTTATACATCATACATCTATCCCGTGTTGTACATCTCCATATGACATGCCAAGTGATGGCCAATCAGAGAAGTTGTTCTATCATGTGTTTAATTTGAAGTGTTTTACCTGCTTTTTAAAAGCATAAGGCCCAAAGTATCAGAGAAAGGCTCAAAGGAGTAGGCACATTATTAAGATAATCTAATGGCTATTAGGAAAAGGAAGAGCAGCAGGGAAGAGGAAAAGCAAATGTGAAAGGAAATTGACATTTTAAATGCTTGATTAAAATCTTCATTATTAGTTCAATTGGTAACTCTGTTATTGAGTTGTCCTTTTAAACTGCATTTTAAATTCCACTTTTTATTAATGACCTCATTGATGTTTTTTCAATGCTGAACTCAATGACTGTTTTATGCTGCTTCATAATAGTTTATTTTAATTTCTCCTTGCCCACAAAAATGTCTGATAAATTACTTGCTTCATCTAGGTATTTATAAATTTGTGATATTTTGTAAACACATTTATTTATTTATAGGTTTATTGTTCACTTATTTATTTATAAATAAAAAGCTTTTTTGAAATTTCTGTTACACTTCCTCCTAACAGCTATCTAGTGTATAATAGTGATACTTATTACACGTTCTATCACTAGATGGTACCAGGTGTAATCATGTTATTGATAGTAACAGCCCTGATTATTAATATTAATTCTGATAATAATTTAAGCCTAATCATTAATGTAGAGCTGGTGTCTGGCTTCTGGCTTCACAGGATTGGGGTCTGGTGGAAATGAAGAAAAAAAACTGGAGAAGCAGTGTACCAGTGTTGAAGGTGACCTCTGATCCTTCAGCATTATGGCTCAGCAAATTAAAACATTAGTGCTATCAGATGGAAGAGGGCTAAGCGGATATGCACACCACATCAGGCTGGCTGAACATACATAGGAGGTGAACGCCTATCACTGATTGATCTCGCTGCTAGGTTACCCTCGTCTTATATAATTCCCCGTCAGCTAAATGTAGCAAAAATATTCCCTTTAGCATTGGATTTAATGCAAATTCCCTGAGAGGAAGATGAGTGAGAGAAGAAGAAGAAAGAAAAAACATTTCCACTGTGTACTGTTATTGGAAATGAGATGGCTTTTTTATGACCTCGGGGCTCAGGGCCCACTAAGCTTTTGAACATTTATAGGCTCAGATAAGGGGAGTCCATTATGTCTCATGCAGAATGCTCATTACAGTCAGACACTGGCTTTGATGCCTCAGAATCTGCGAAAGCGTACTTTCTCAGAGGTCAGCGTGGAATCAGAGAGTGATTGTGTCTGTGTCCTCTGTCTTGGAGACAACTTCTCACATATTTAGCAAGACTGTATAAAACTGTATGAAACTGTATATTAATACGTTCCTACCTTTATACATGACAGCATTAGTAATTTATTCAATATTTGAAACTATGAGTGAATAGTGTCCTCACTCAGTAGTTTGACATATCGACACAACACCTTTTACAGTGAACATCTACACTCGTAGCAGTTACCACTTAATGTGTTAGCCAACTGCTGCCTGGTGACACATCCAGCACACACAGAGAAACATTAGCATTGATTTGAAGTTGTGTTCCTGGACAACCAATGAATGTACATCCAGAATTTGCTTTCCTTTTAGCTGTTTTTGTCTCCACCTGTAAAAATTCCCCACCTTTGAAAAGAATGGTCTCAGGTAGTGGGCTGAGCAGAGCGTTTTCACTGAAGCTGTCTGCTGCTTCTCGAAGCGAGACTGATAAGGCTCGACTAAAACCAGAGTGGTTAGATGAAAAATGCTAAAATACTGTAGCAGTGCCAGAGCGCCAAAGCAATCATAAGATATTAAGCTGCATGTACTTAAGTTTGCCGGTGACAATATACTATATATATATATATATAAACAAACTCTTGCCCCAGATGTGATGGGATTATATTTTCTTTTTCCATAATTCATGGAGATATGGATCCTGTGTTGTTATATGGTTTATGTGTGTAATTATTTGGCTACTTCTTGTAAAGTCAGAATCTTTCAAGTACTGCACTCTGGTGAACTGCACAGTTGTTAATCTTTGTCTCTGTGTCCTCTGTCTTGGACAAAACTTCTCACATATTTTACAATACTGTATACTGTTTAACGTTCCTACAGCAAAAGTCATTTGTTTAATCCTTTTAACAGCTTAAGATATTAATAATTCTCTGTGGGTTGATCACTGTGAGCAACACAATGATCAACCCACAAAGACAGCTACATTTTATGGACAAAGGTATTGGGACTCCTACACATTACACCTACAGGAGCTTTTATGACATCCCATTCTAAATCCATAGGCATTAATATGGAGTTGGTCGCCCCTTTGCAGCAATAACAGCTTCCACTCTTCTGGGAAGGCTTTCTGCAAGATTTCTTAGTGTAAATCTTTGCCCATTCATCCAGAAGATTATTTGTGAGGTCAGACACTGATGTTGGACATGAGGACATAGCTCGCAATCTCCGTTCTAGTTCCTCCCAAATGTGTTTGATGGGGTTGAGATCAGGGCTCTGTGCGGGCCACTCAGGTTCTTCCACAGCAAACTCACCCAACCATGCTTTTATGGACCTTGCTTTGTGCACTGAGTACAGGCATGCTGGAACAGAAAAGGGCCTTCCCCAATCTGTTCCCACAAAGTTGGAAGCATTGAATTGTTCAAAATGTCTTTGTAAGCTTAAGCATTAAAATTTAACTGGAATTAATGGGCCCAGTCCAACCAATGACAATGTAACTGAATGAATCCCCTGAATTTGATGAATAAGAGGTGTATCCCAATACTTTTGTCCATATAATGTATTGTATATACAACTGAAGACAAGTCTCTAACATCCGCTTGTGGTCCCTAACATCCGATAACATCAACTGGTGGTAGGCATTAATTAGTGCGGTACGACATTCAAGGGATATTCTCCATCTTGTCCTATGTTCAAAAAGGGAAAGTGTTTAGTTTAAAAAAGCATAGAGGAAATGATGTCTGATCTACTGAGCGGGCCTCATAGTTTTCATAGTCCTGCCACACAAGCCAGTAGCCATTCAGATTTACCTTTAGCCTCAGCGTACCCTCAAGTTCGGCCTGTATCGTTGATTACAAGGCCAAAACACTTGATGACGCTAAGGTACATGACCATTTACTATTTGTCTTTTAACACGTGTTTCCAACATCCACATACATTGTTTCCTCCTCCCATGCTATGACTGTCGGAGGTGAATTCTGCCTGTTTAAGCTTCCCATCCATAATCACACAGATTGTAGTCATCACTCAGGATTATAAAGGGCCTGCCAGGTGTGTTGGCATCTTAAGGAAAGAGCGGATTACCCTTGAAAGTGCAGTGCCAATTTTGTGTGCGATTTGTACATGTTACACGTTCAATATTAACAATTTAATAAACAGGCAACCAGTGCTCTGCAGCAGTCAGTGGAGGTGGGGATATGTGCCTTTAGCGGGCGAACATGTTGTCTTCAACGTTGTCCAATAAACTACATCCGTGGTTGTCAGCTGTGACAAACCTTGGGTCAAAAATCGCTGCCAGATCATTTTGATAATTTCTTTGTTTTATTTTACAATATCAGACTGACACAGACATTTAAGAGCTGATGTCCGTCATGGCAACAATATTCATAGAATCACTGTTTGGCAATTTGTCCTTAAAGTAAAAGCACAATGTTCGTTTCGTTTTGTTGTTTGTGTGGGGATGATAGCAAGCTGCACTGCTTTGGCCTCAGCTCCTCTGCTGTGGGTGTGTGTCACGGTTGATGTGGTAAAGCGGCGTGAACATGAGAATTGGAGCTGGCCAAGCCTGGAACCCTTTCCAAAACTACACGCTAACATGCGCGGCAATATGCACGCACACATGCACACACACAAACACACACACAATTAGTGTCTGTGTCCCTTTTGGAACCTCAGCAAGAGTGCGGCCCCTTCTTGACTGATATCTGCGATGTTTTGTAGTGAATTAATAACCAGACATTTTTCAGTGGGGTGGCCTGTGATAATTTTGGGGGGGGGGGGGGGGGGGGGCAGCATAAAAATCACTATTACATGAACATAAAAATGCGTTTCAGTAGAAAATACGGGGCTATAAAAAGGCAAAGCTTATACTATTATACTATACAAATGTACAAATGTAGTGCAATATACAGACTATCTTCCGATTAACAGATTATTTATTATATTATTTATATATTCATATTGTTTTTAAACTTTGTGAGTAGAGATGCATTGCTTGATTGTTGCTGATGGTTTTATTCATATTGTATGTAGGGCCTGTAGCTACTAGCTACTAGCGCTACTGATTAAAGTTATTAGCGTTAATTAACGTTACTAAAAGTGTCGAAATGCAATCTCTGTTTTGATATTATAGCTTACCTGTAACTACTGGTTAGACTTGCCAGGCGAAAAGTCAACGCACGCTTGCTGAAACACATCCACTCACATCCAGACCGACTCACAGGATGTGCGCACGGCTTAAGTGTCCGGCAGTGTGCCTGTGCCAGTGCAGGAAGGTTCCGCACAATAGGGTGGCCAAGATTCAGCGTGAGGTGGCCACGGCCACCCCTGGCCACCCCCCAGCTCTGCCAGTGTTAATAATACCAACCTTTGGCTGTTTTTTTATTGCATTTTATCATTCAGTTGTTTCTTAGTGGTTTATTCCACTGACTCGATGGAAACAGAAGAGCGAGCAAAATTAATTTAATACAGTGATTGATTTTGCTGCTGAAGGTTTGTGTGCGTGTGTGTGGGTGTGTGTGTACAT
Organism: Hippoglossus hippoglossus; assembly: GCF_009819705.1. Lineage (NCBI taxonomy): Eukaryota > Metazoa > Chordata > Actinopteri > Pleuronectiformes > Pleuronectidae > Hippoglossus > Hippoglossus hippoglossus. Next base: position 24,598,512 of record NC_047172.1, on the reverse strand, counting down.
TAAGTAAAATACTGACAATAATTTTACCGTGAAATACTTCAAATACACTTATTAATTTTATATAAGTGTATTAGTCCTTGCTGAATTATTAAATTGTTCATCAAAAGCAATACCACTAAATCAGTATATAATCAGACCAAAATGAAAAGCCAAGTTGTTCTGTGCTTAAAACTTTGAATTCATTGAGCCTGGGCTTTAAAAAAAATCTTATCTAAATGTTATTAATTCAAATTACTCTTGTCTGTTGTGACTGACAAATTTGTATAATCAATGCACTATCCCTGAAAATTATATTTGGTTCTGGTGATAGAGACCTGAGTCTGAGATAATGTATCTCTGCCCATATCATCATAAAATATAATTTTTTTTATGGAGGTACATTTTTGCCTTTGGAAACAGGTGGAGTAGAGTACTACAGTACATGGTCTGCTCGCCTGGGAGTCGTACTGGAGACCTGCTGCTTAAAGTGTATACTACTACTCCTCCCTACGCACCCTAACCAAAATGCAATTCCTGTGTCTGTGAAAGTAATTTGAAAGTTCTATACCCTTGAATAAGAACCCAGGTCTTTACCTACCTTTTTTATTATTATTATAAATTAGTATTATCATATTTTTTGTACCTTGTGACCAACCCTGCAATTTAATCCATATTTATTAACTTTTGAGAAGTCCTGCCGGAAGACAAAAAGACCATGTGGACCATCTTTCATGGATATCACAAACTTTTCTAAAAGAATTAGAAAAAAGCATCTTAAAGCCCCTACAAGGAGTTTTTAACTGGTTATGAAACGATCCTTTTTTAATATTGCTGCCTCTTTATGACCCACAACAGCAAATGAGACAATCACATAGAAAATTGGCTTTTTTCTATAAACTATTCTCATCACCAGTATTCACCTTAACTGCTCATTATCTGTATATATATTTATCTACTGCATATATATTTTCATATGCTGATACGTGGATCTGTGAAAGGCAACCTCTGCAGAAAGTCCAGACCTATCTATCCAGAGGTCCTGACTGAAAACGTCTCAAACCTGATCGTGACCCCTGCTTGACCCCCTGTTTGGAAGAACAAATCTTTCACTTCCTGGTTAGCTGCTATTTCAGGCGATTTTCACGCTGACATGACACAAAGTGAGGCTGCAGGTGAGGGCTAGGCCAGAGACAACAACTGCACATTCAGACTATTATTTCCGGGATTCTCTTGTGGAAGTCACCTTGTAGAGCCTGCAGCAGCTCAGGGGCAGGATGGCTTCATATTTCTGCATCTGTGTGGAGGTGGCTCACCACTGCATCCGACCGACTGCACTTTGTGTGTGTGTGTGTGTGTGTGTGTGCCTCTGACACATGTCATGTTGTATATGCAGACAACATGCACCCGGGCTGAAAGTGAAGTACAGACACTGACACTGGTTCATTCTCTCCAGTAAAACAGTACATATAAAACCTGTGAGATATTGTAGTTTGCCAAGCAACAATAGTTTCCACTTGACTTAATTCACACACAATGCATATTTTATGTAAAAGTTCAACATCATAAAGAGTATGAAGAAACCATGTTGTCACAGTGTCATGTACAAAATGTTCCAGATCACAAACTCTTCACTCAGGGGCGGATAGAGAGATGGGGCCAAATCTGATTGGCCTCTGAAGTGCCCCTGTCCTGTCACTAGTCTTTCTTTAATTAAATGTCACTTATTTACAATACTAACAATAAATTTGACAAATTGTTAAAACATAGGTACAGAATGTTATTGAACACAGGACAGTTTCCAAAATATATCGAATGATGTGTGGCTTTGCTCAAGACTACAGAGCTAAGAGTAAAGGAAAGGAAATGACTTAAATATGCATCTATATAATTTTTCTTGGGCATATAATTGGCCTTCATGGCACCCATGCATGGGTTGTCTATGAAGGACAAGAACAACCTGAGTAACAGTGTGAAAGTCTGCCCCTAGATCATTGGAGTCCAGCTGACAGACTTGAGCTCCCTCTGGAAGAAGCAGGTGGTCCAGTAAGCTAAACCAATCACGACCCAATCTGAAAACGTTCTTTCAAGTGAATTCTCTTTGATGCCCTCGGGATGGCTTTATGTTGCCCCAGATACTCAAATTCCTTTATTCCTTCTGCCATTAGGCTTTTAAATGCTGTTGACAGCAGAAATTAGCTGGTACGTAGGCCAGGTTTTGTAAACTTATCATTTATTAATTTATTATTTTCCCTGGAGTCATGGTCACGTGGTTCTGTATTCATTGCTGTGCTTTACCTTGATGCATTCTTAGCTCATACGTGTGGTGTACGATGTAATTTTTTGGGGGGATTAGTAGACTGTAAAACTAAATTGCCCATTTGGGATAAATACAGTTGAATTGAATTGGCCCCTGATAGAAAAATCCTATATATGCCACTGTCTTCACCAACAGCTGTTCAGCAGTGAGCTGCTGAGGAGCCACAGGTTTTGTCAGGTATTCAACACAGTAACAGAGGGGATCTTTGAAATATAACAGAAGCATGACATGTGCGAATTTGGCAGTTTGACATGCTGTTCTACTGAATGAAAGGAAAATGTAATGAACATGAAATGAAAAAAACACACAGAAAACAAATACTTACTTTTGTTCATTATTTTTGCTTTTGTTCATTGTTCTGTTTGACCCTGTTCTTAAAATGTAATTGCCTAATTAGTCTCTTTTGTTTTCATTTATTATTATTAGTATTTCAAATTTTTGCTGAACTTCTCAGTTTTATTTATCGTCTCTGCAAATTTTCTTTAGTGTATGACAGACTTGTGCAGTGGCAGCAGTTGTCACATTATGCTGTTTGGAGTGGGGCCTCTGTGGGCTGTATCAGTGGCTTCATCTAGTGTCGAGGCCCCTAGTGAGAGCAGTGGCAGGGGCAGACCCTGTCCAGACATTATCTTTGAGACATGATGCTGTGGGTGAGTGGGTTGTGTTTGTGTGTGTGTGTGTGTGTGTGTGTGTGTGTGTGTGTTTGTGTGTGTATCTAGGGCTACTCGTGCCTCTTGTCCGTGTTTAGGTTGTGTTTCTGTTGTCATCCTATGGGGACAGACTAGGTTGTGTGTGTGTGTGTGTGTGTGTGTGTGTGTGTGTGTGTGTGTGTGTGTGTGTGTGTGTGTGTGTGTGTGTGTGTGTGTGTGTGTGTTGCTGACACTGATTAGAGCACATAGTCCAAGGAGCAAAATTAGTCCAATTGCAGAGGGCAATCAGTAATCAGTGCTCTATCCCCTCTCCTAGACTGATACAATTATGACACTGATGAAGCTCTGTATGTGTGTGTGTGTGTGTGTGTGTGTGTGTGTGTGTGTGTGTGTGTGTGTGTGTGTGTGTGTGTTTGGGGGGGCGTTCCCAAATGTAGGGCAGCAGCGGTGTCCTCAGTCATTTTAAGGAAGTCCATTGATCCGGGTCTGACTTCATTACTGTCACTGCTCGGCACTAGGAGCCACACAGCACTCTATTTAGATCCAATCTATTCTACTTTACTGTAGTGTGGTCGAGCCCGGCCTGATGTCTGCCTTTAGTTGTTCATCATCCAAACAGCAGCTCAGCCTTGGTTCATTACATTACACAGCGAGTTCATTTCCCTGCTGCAGTGACAGTCTGACAGACACAACACACAGTCAACGATGTAGCTGTGTGTGCATTTCAAAGATAGATGCTTTAAACTGTGTCTAATGGATTGGTAGTTTGCCAACAATAATTATCACTGTTGCTGTGAAATGTCACAACATATTGCAATGAATATTAGGGATGGTGAAAAGTGTACATCAGATTCAAATTGTGATGAACTCAGGATGCATCTTTTTTAACATGCATCAGTAAAATCTGATTTATTAAAAAGCCCTTTGTCTTTATTTTTCCAAAACATGATTTATGATTATTATTTAGTAGTTATTTTCACAAGGCAGGGAAAGCACCATATCACTCACAGCAATCTCACGAGGCAGGGAAAGTAGTCGGCCCTAATATGATGACATATACACATACTCACTAGGAAATGAATTATAAAAGAAAGAGAAAGGAGAAGAAAGAAACGAACAACATTAGCAAAGCAGAAAAACTAGGAAAACCTGAATATACAGTCTATACCATGAGGACACAGACATGAAACTGTTGAGTGTACTTAAAAAAAGCTACAAATTTCCTCTACTACTATTGACCATTGAGCATATATTCTGCTGATTTGCTACAAATGTTTGGTGGAGAGATGGGAAAATTTACATGATGCATGCAATTTATAAAACAACATACTTTAGAAACAGCATCAGTGCTTTATGCTCAGTGCTGAGGTAACCTGTCTGCATTCTGCCGGCTCTACTTATGGCAATTTGCACTTCATTGTTAATCCCGAGCAGCCTTAAATTGTTTAGCTGGTAAACATGTAACATGTAACTGGAGACAGGGGTGAATCATTGTGTTTTTACCCTTATTCTGTGGTCTGAATGGGCCCCAGTGTTCTCCGCAGGTACCTGCAGGTCCACAGGTCCACAGTCCACAGTCTAAATGTATCTGCCAGGCATCAGTGTGGATATTAATGTAAAAGATGTTGTCTAAAAATGTATAAATATTAGATAAAATGTCTCTATGTGCAGTGAAGTCCATTTTCCTGCAGCCATTTTCCTCCACACATACAGATGCACACGTGTACAGGTACATGGTGGGTTTCTCAAACGGTGCTTTGTTGAATTAATAGTGAAGGTTTACTGAGCGCGCCAGGTTTTGATGAACACCTCGCCTGAGTAAATCTGATCATTGATAGGGTGTTTTTTTTCTGGATTTGAGTGCATGTGTGTGTGTGTGTTTGTAGAGCAGATTACTGCGGTGGGGCCCGGGCCTTATCTCTGTCGGCCAGTTGCTCACTGTGACACGCCACTCACATGACAACGCAGAAAGTGGGAGCGCTGTTATCTCTTTCCCTCCAGATCCTACACGTCCACCCCCCTCCCCCAACACACACACACACACACACACACACACACACACACACACACACACACACACACACACACACACACACACACACACACACACACACCCACTGCCCCTTCACAGGGCTTCCTTCCTTTTCTCTTCCCACTTTTATCTTTGTAAATGCTGGATAACTTTACCATCGATCTGGCTCGGTGTTTTAATTATGTACAGATTTAAAGATAATATAAGGTTAACCCATAAAATAGAATACTCGTAATATTTAATATAACCCATTTTAAAAGTCCCTGTATGCTGCAATGATACACACTGGAATTATATTTCATTTAATTACCATGAATAATGTAAAATAATAAACATAAATGATACTGTTTGCTGTGTTGGTCTAGAGCTGGATGTGCAATCAAGGTGGAGCATGTGTGCCGATACACACCAGTGACTCCAGCTTCAATACCGCCCCCACCCCTGACTGATCACTATACCCTTTTACAGCCACACACACACACACACACACACACACACACACACACACACACACACACACACACACGCATGAATGCTTTAAAACACACAATCTCATTGTATAGGCATCATACAAAATCATCCAGTTTTGTTTTTTATACACACTGGGGAACTTGGGCTTACATGATCTCCCAGAATGACAGTGATCCAAGAACCACACAGAGGAAGTACAGAAGAGTAGGAGGTGCTGCCGTCAGACAGCTGCCGCTGGTCTGCTGGAAACCCATGCATTTTAAAAAGGCACAATGTTATGTTGGAACCAATCAGCAGCAGGCACTCCCCCAAAACTGAACCCACGAGTCCAGAAAAAGAATATACTCTCACACAGACACAGGCACACAGGTTCGGAAATACAGGCTGGGCCCTAACAGCCCCCTTTCAAAGTCCAATACTTACCCTATAATGTTAAGTTATCAAGCTGGAGGCAAGAAAAAGAAGTGTATAAGCTAACACATTTTCTGTCCCTTTCTTGGGACAATTCTGAAATTATGATCCTTCAACAACACAGCCCCAGCACCACTGGCACTTGTATAGGGATGCACCTTTTATCTATAGATTTTCTATTTTAATCGTAGCTAAAGTCTTCTTAATATAATTCACCAAAGAGTTACATTTATGTCAAACAACATTTTAGATTAAGTTCATTTAAATGCTTGAGCTGTAATGCAAACCTTAATCCATCTGTTTTAACCATATTTGAAGGAGGGACACTGTTCTCACATATTTTATTTGACAGCAATTATTTTCATAAGTAATGCGTTTTTCACAAAGCATCAGATCATTTTGCGTTTTGATGACATTTTTGTGGGTAGATTTCCCCGTGTGATGCAGTAAAGGCCAGACATGAGGGCCGAAGCTGGTGTGTTGTGGTGGAGGGGGAGGGGGCGGAGAGAGAGGTGATTATTAGCGCTCCTCTGGGGCTTTTGTCTGGGCCCCATGAGAGAAAGAGGTTAACGCCACTTAGCCCCAGGAAGGCTTGCTGAGGCCTATTGTGTGTGTGCGCAGCTTGCAAGTGTGTGTGTGTGTGTGTGTGTGTGTGTGTGTGTGTGTGTGTGTGTGTGTGTGTGTGTGTGTGTGTGTGTGTGTGTGCGTGTGTGTCTGTGTGTGTTTGTGATGGGCTCCTTCTGCAATCCAAAATCACTTATTATTTTCCTCAACCCATCACACTCCCCTGCCCCTGTCAGCTTCACGTTGTGTGCACGTGTGAAGAGAAACAAGGTTAAAAAAAGACAAATGTTCACAATGGAGTTGTATTTTTGATGAATAGAACTAGATCATAAAACAATTTACCATTATTTTGTAAATAATCTATTGTGAATCAGTAGATTTGCAGTAGATGCAACTAAAATGTTCAATGTGAAAACACATGATGTGTGATTGTTACTTTGACTAAATGAAATATCCACAAAAGCAGATTTTAGAAGTCACACAATTTAACTCTCAGTTTCAGTATGTTGGATGCCCTGTTATTTTCTTTATTTTCGACATTCTTAAGCTTTTTAAGTATTATGTTACTTCAAAATATTCCTAACAATTACAAATTACAGCTGTTTTTCAAACCCTGAAACACTTATCATTAAGGGCTGGTCCCGAGCAGTCTTTGTTTGTCCACAGGATTATAACCACGAGCCTTGGTTGAAGGATGAGGTACTGTATGTCAAGTTGGGCAGAAAAGAACTCATACGATTTTGGTGCGGATCCGGATCAGGGGAACGATCCGGGATTTTTTTCCAATTTCTCTAACACTGCGAGATGGAGCATTTTCCAATGTTTTCGTTGATTTCTCAAAGAATAATACATGGATCTTGACTTTAAAAAAGCAGACATGTTTAGGGTGATATTTAATAAGTGTGTGCAATTTGGATCAGATCATAATAAAAATGGACCTAGTGAATTTAAATGTGTTTTCATAATGTGACTGTTGGGCCTTGGCAGAGGGATGTGCCATTCTAGCTTCCACACTGAGCCGAGAAGTGCGAACCGACCTCAAGTGGTCACAGGAGACACATTGACAATTCATTTTCATGCCCTGTGTGAATAGACTTTAAGCTGTCTACTTGTGATCGGATCTCTCAGGAAATATATTGAGACCAAATCTGAACAGGGCTGTGTGTTGTTCTGAAAACTTTTATGAGAAAAGTTTCCATGCAATATCTTAGAAATATGTTTATTATTTATATTTTATTTTAGCGATAACAGCTCACCAGTCCATTACAGGGATGATGGTTGGATTATTATACCATGGAATTTTAAATGTACCTTGAACATTAAATTAAAACACTTTATTTAAAACACGATTAGAGCTTTTAGGAAATGTTAGGAAATGTTATAGTAACGTTCCCTGCTAGCCGAATAAATAAGTGCCTTCCATCCGCTAAATAATGCATGCCCTAAACATTACAACTAAATGTCTAACCCCAAATTTAACCCAATTAATTTCTAACATAACTGTAGAACAACTTGAAATTTATGAGGACCAGCCAAAATACCCCTAGACACAGCATAGACAAATAGGAACATGCACACACACACACACACACACACACACACACACACACACACACACACCCACACACACACACACACACACACACACACACACACACACACACGCAAAATCACATGCACACAAAGCCTTTTGCTGTCCACGGGAGGCTGACAGGCGTCTCATCATCCTGACCTGAGCCTCTTCTCATTAGGCCACAGTGAGCATGCAGTATTAAGCCTGCCACATCTCATTGCTGGAGACGAACGCTCCTGCGTGGAGACACTGTGTGGAATTGTTGCCCAGCACCTTACAACTGTCCTTCAGAAATTAGTTTAGAGTTGTGATTAATGTGGCCTGCATGTCATCTGTCTCTCTCAAAATGCAATTACGTCTTTTGGGTAAAGGACAAACTGTCCATCAGCTGAGCCTGATTACAACTCAGACAGAAATGGTGACTGTCAGTGGAGGAACAGCTCGTGTGGCGCCTTGTCTCTCTCTCAAGCTCCTTTTCCACTAGTCAAAAATCCCACCAACACTCACTGGCTTTTGTCCTCAAAGGGAAAGGACACAGTCCACATTCACTCAAATGACTCTGCAGTTGACACAGGTTTTATTCGGCTCTGAATCCGATCAGCAGTGGTGGAAACATGACACCCCGGCTAATTTCTTCTCACAATTTATTTTGGGAGTCTAGATGCTGATGGTCCACTCTTTCTACATGATGTTATAATGGCCAATGCATTCACTTGCGTTGGCGCATATGTAGCAGTGAATGTTTGTGTACCATGTTTGTGTAGTATTTTACATCTTGGGAACAACGTGCAACTTCAACACTGCAAGACACTGAGGTGAGAGAGCTTCTCAGTTTCCGGTGCATTTTTGACATCGAACATAACTCTTAAAGTAGTCATTCGCCTTTTCTTAACTGGTTTATCCACATTTAAAAAGCCTGCATATACCTTGTATTAATTTAAGTGTAAAAGAGATATAGTTGTGGAGACCAGTTAAGATCAGTCAGTGATGTGCATCTTAGAAGTATTTTTCACTTAAGGAAAAATCTGTTTTCTAGAACAAGCAGTAAAAACAAATACATCAAATACGATTCTGCATTCAGCCACTTCTCCTCATCTCTTATTCTCCCCATCAGAGTGACCCCCCCCCCCCGGTCCTCCCCAATTTCCTCCTCCTTCCTCTCTGTTCTGTAACCATGGTGACAGTCAGCTGAGAAATGGCAACCGTGGCCCTTCATTAGGTATCAACACTGGCTCCGACAGCCCAGATAATAGCCAATAAGGAGGAGTGTAGGTGTGTGTGTGTGTGATTGGGAGCGGGGGTTTGGGGATGTGGCATTATGTTGGGTAGTAAATGAAAAGCCCCCTGGGACTAAGTCAACCTTGTTTTCATGCTTCAGAGAGTTATGTCTGTGTGTGCGTGTGTGTGTGTGTGTGTGTGTGTGTGTGTGTGTGTGTGTGTGTGTGTGTGTGTGTGTGTGTGTGTGTGTGTGTGTGTGTGAGAGAGAGAGAGAGGGAGAAGAGATAGAGTGAGCCTTTGCTTCTGTATAGGTGGGAAGATGCCCACATGTGTACATACATACATGTACACATGGATGCCTCGTTCATATGCACGCACTCACACGTTCTGTCACACACACACACACACACACACACACACACACACACACACACATAGGATGAAACCATTGTAGAGGAGAAGAGGAGAAAAAATGGGGGGGTTATATACATATATATGTACACTGCGTATACACGTAATACAAGTAATAGGTCTGTCTGAGGAATGCTGGGCTAGATTTATACTCAATCTTCTGAAATCTTTAGTTCATACATGCTCTGGATAGAACTGTAAAGTTTACTTTTATTTATTTTTGACTAGACAAATTGGTCCTTTATGCCTTAGTTATTGTGAACAAAGTGTAGCCAAACGTGCTGCATGTGATGCCACTGACGCTGCTGCTTTATAATCTTTTGGAATCTTTTAAGTGCTTTTCTGTGACCTCATGATTTTGATGATGACAGAACAAAGTCCTCATTAACAACTATTAAAAACAGCTGAAAAATGAATCATAATCCAACAACGCCAGAGTCTGCTGTTTTGTTTCGAGGAAAAATCTCCCAGTCTGTCCAGAGCTGCTGAGAATCAGGCAGTGTGCTTGCTCACTGAGGTGCAGGAAAGCTCCCTGTTGTTGTCTGAGTCGAGGAGACAACTGTCAGTCTATTCTTCGGTACAGATGCAGTGATTCCTGCCGCGTGTGTAAATCCACATTGTGAATCAGTAGCCTTTGCCGGTCATTCTTTTTTTCTTCACATTTTTCTATATGGGATCATCTCCGCTGAGTGAAATGACGGTGTCATTGTTGATGTTTTTGCTGAGCAGGACGGGGCCTTCTCTCACAGTGAGCTCAGCCGCCGCTCTCTGGATGCCATCAAAATGGCAGCACCTCTTTCTTCTCTTGCTCAGAGGTAATGCTTCAGTGGCTCCATCCCCCTTCCCGTTGCTCTTTGTTTCAGTTCCACACCGCCGTTTGGTGCACACATCCCAACGCACCATTGGTCAAGCAACCGAACAAATGGAAATCCGCCAGCCTGCTGAAATTACTGATGGTTATCCTTCTCACCCCCCATTACCACCACCCGCGTCTTTACTTACTCCCTCCCTCCAGCCTCTTCTCTTGTGCTGCTGTCTCCATCAGCCATCCTCCACCAACCAGCCTTTTCAGTGCACAGGGGGCTGAGGATTTACTTTCGCTTTAATTTTTTTCATTCCTTCATATCCCTCTCCCCATTTATCGTCTATACAGATGCTGTAAAATGGATGAGATATAATGTTGATTCATGATGGAGAAACACGGTCTTTACCACCAAAAATCTTACCAAATCATGTACAGTACTAATTTAGGTGTGGCCTGCTTGAAGCGTAGAGCCCGCCACCAGCCCCACGTAACAATGGGAACATTTCCGATTTTCCTACTTTAAGAGCATCATCAGCATTGAGCTAAAATAGTAACACACACACACCAAAGTAAGTGACACAAATTGTCATTTGTAAAGAGTAAATGGTTTGGATTTATGTAGCACTTTTTCCAATCTTGACATAACTGCATCACATAATTTCTGCGAATTTGTCAGCTGCACATTCATGCTGACAATCTCCTGTTCTATCATCACCATGAACAACAGCAGCATTCTGGACTGTTGACACAAGGCAGGTTGGCTGCATGGATTCCTGCTGTTGACTCCAAATTGTGAGCATATCATCTGCAGCCTCAGCAGAAATCCATTCATCATTGGCATTTACATTTACTCAGACATTTTCATCTGAGGGACAACATAGAGCTTCAGTCCAGCAGGAGACCTGAAGGTAACAACTTAAGTGCACAAGTGCCCAGTAAGAGTTAGTTATGTTTGTTAGGGTGGTAGAGATGATAGTGACAGGGGGTGCTTCTTGAGGTTTTTTCAGTCTTCCAAAGAGCATTTATTTTATTTGGTATTTGAATCAAATGATGAGTGACAAAACCTCTCTGGTAAGGAGAGTCTCATCCAAAGAGCAGCAGATGTTAGTAAAGCAGATGTTGTGGCTGATATGATGAGTGTCATACTGCTGGTGTCCATTTGCTCACCATGCTGCATGAGAATCACATACTGTGAGAGACCAGGTTAGTTAGGATCCAGGCGAAATCCACACCAGGATAACATATGTTAGTCTAACACTCTAGAGATGCTGGTGTTGTCTAGTAGTCAATAAGTCCAGATGTTTGCTTCCTGAATGGCAGCTGTCAAGAATTCACAATAACTCAAAACACTGAAAGTACAGCGGGTGGAGGCAGGGCCGTAGAATACCTACAAAGATTGGTCAGTTAATGAAATGACAGCAGCAGCAGTGAACAATGCGAGCAGAGCTAACCCTTGTGTGGTGTTCACGTCTGTTAGACCCGTTTGCTCAAGGAAAAATTATGCAACTAATAAATATTTCCAACTCAGACTCATTGGCCTTGGATCATTTTCTGTGAAGAACAGAAGATAGAACATAATTTTAATGACCGCACACTGTACACCTCACATACATTTATATTACATATGTGGTGTTCAGGTCCAATGGACAAAGGGTCAATAAAACCCTACAAGTGGGGAATTGTAGTTTTTTTATTCTGTCCTCCTCCTACCTGGGCCTGATGTTAGTGTGTGTGTGTGTGTGTGTGTGTGTGTGTGTGTGTGTGTGTGTGTGTGTGTGTGTGTGTGTGTGTGTGTGTGAATGTGCATGTATTTTGCCGTACAAGGTTGGAACATTGTTACATTTTAAGCACCTACACCTCTCTGCTCTGCACATTCCTGCACATTTTACCCTCAGTCTTACGGGAACCTTCTATATTTTCTGACACTCTATCCCAGCAGGGGGCGGGATACAACTATTACATAGCTTTACCTGTGTGGCTCCTTATCACAATCGATCAAGCGAAAAGATTCTCTGCTCAGAGGGCCTTAGAAATGATTTTTGAAGAGAGAGAAGCTTTGGAAGATTTGGAAGGTGATGAAGAGGAAGAGTTTTCAGAATATGAGGATCCCATTTTTGTCAATTCAGAGTCTGACAGTGAGCTTGAGGAAGAGGATGAGATTGACATCAGTCAGCTCCAAAAGAAAGCAGCCAGCCACAGGACCAGTCTGTCAGCAGCCATCCACAGGCAAAACAGCCAGCCAGTGGCAAAATATGGGTGTCAAAAAATGGTGAAATTGAATGGTCTTTTTGTCTAAGGAACAAGCCACCCCCCATGGCTGCCAATGTGATAAGATGTACGCAGGGCCAACACGGATGGCGGTTACTCATGTGCAAGACATCAAGTCTTCTCTTGAACTCTTCATCCCCCATGCCATGCAGAAAATCATTCTGGATTGGATTAATTTAGAGGGGCAGTGTAGATTTAGAGAGAGGTGGAAGGAAATGGACCAATCCATGTAGCAACAAAAAGAATCACTGCGATGTGTGTGGACCCAAGATGGACAGGGAGACTCAGTATACATGCATCAAGTGCAAGAAATACATATGTAAAAACTATACGCATAGTAAAACTCTGCTCTACATGTGTTGTATAGGCATTGAATAGTCTATGTGTTCAATGAGGCTGATGTGTTATGCAGACTGATGATGAGTGTGTTCAATTTCGAATTAAGTTTAAAGTAATAAATCGCACTTCCAATCATAAATGTGATCTAGCCATATAGCTGTCTATATTGCTTACAACTGGGATAAAGTAAATATATCTTAGGTATTTTTTATTAAATGAGAAAATATCTCAGATTTGGGTGCTACCATCTTGAGGTGATGACATAACTGCACAGCCATGATCATGGAGAGGAGCCACAGTATCAAGGCCCTTCCAATACACACACCACTTCCAATACACCAGCCACTCCTGCCACAGATCCACACTGGCATCCTCTCTTTGTGGGCTTTATGGGACATTTTACAATATATTGTAGGAAACCAGCACAATGTTTTCTTTTAATGTGAGCTAGTCAGCTGTAAAACATCTAGATTGCTCTATCACTTTTAATGCAAGCCCAAAGTGTGCATTGTGTGTCATAAAGGGGAAAAAAATACAGTTGAAATAAATAGCGGGTAATAAAACGAGGGGTCAGTGATGATGCCTGCAGCTCAGTTTGTGATATGAAAATGGAGCAGGGTTTGTGTAAAGACAGATACTAACTGACAAATGATGTTGATGGCATTACACAGAACAGAAGTTGAATAATAATAAAAGTTTCATTTAAAAAAGGCATAAAATGTTCTGATGAATCTCCTGGTGCTGGCGGACGCCTGGCCCAGGGCACCAAAGTGTGCAGAAACAGCCGTTTTAGCATGGCTCAAGTTAATGGCACTCACACACAAATAAAAAAAATAATAATCAGACTGAAAAAAAAACATATGAAGAGATTTTCAAGTTTCACACCATATATATGTTATAATCCAAGTAATGTTTCATATGAGGCACCAATGTCTATATGTTGACATCCCAGGTTTAATTTGGCGCCTGCAGAAATCTTCTTCATCTCCTGCTTGGTGGCTCCTTTTCTTTGTGGCCATCTGAGCACCAGAAGCTATCATTTAGTAGGTGTGAGATCATAATGCACTCACTGGGGTGTGTAATGACTTCTTTTTTGTGTGTCCCTGCCTCTGCATGTGTTTATGTGTGTGTGTGTGTGTGTGTGTGTGTGTGTGTGTGTGTGTGTGTGTGCATAATTTAGGCTACATGACTGCTTTTATCTACACCAATATTACCTAATGCAGTTGTGCCTCCACTCCAGCACCCGCTGTGTCATTATTAGGTATTATATTTTCAAGTTGTCCATCCGTCTCTCAATAGCCCATATTCACAAATCACAGTTAGTCTCATAGGTCTTAACAAGTATCAGACACGCCCAACATCAAGCGTTAAAGGTTCTGAAAGGGTCATGGAAAGAAGAAACAATCATGGCTACAGATTTGAATAGGGAACAGTCTCATGAGTCCAACCCATCAATCCACTCTGACCTCCTGTCTGCACAGAATTTGTTGTTAAAAAAAGAAAAAAAAGAAAAAATGATGGGCTGTATTCTAAGCTGGTGGCGCAGACGACCTTCGGGTCATTCTTAATAATGCTTTAGTAAATCTGGCCTTGTGGCTTTGGGAGATACTCTATTGATTTGTCTAATTTTGTCCAATGTCAGCTTCAGCTGAACTTTTGATTGTGTTCTCACACAAAACAGGCTCTTACATTGGTGTCTTGGTATGAGGGCATCTTGAACTTGCGACATGTGAATATTCTATTGAGATAAACTTGAAAAATGTAATTCCATACTTTTGTGGAAGGATAGACATATATGGATGGAGAAAAAAATGTAACAAGCTTTCTTCAAACAGGTTTCTTCTTCAAGTTGTCACAAACCTGACTTTTAAGCATTGAGGAATTTTTGACCATCCACACAAATATATGCCACTATATATTATGTATACAGTGTATATTACTTCTGTACACCATTGGGGGAATGGGGCCTGGTTAGTTCCACAGATACTCCCTTCTCTCTCTTCGCAGTGCCCAAGGTCAGGTTATAGAGAAAGGGCCAACGAACAGTACATTGTAGTGTCTATGCTCAGGTACTTATCTAACTCAGATGCCCCAGACAGAGAGACACCAACTCCAACTCTATACTGCGTATTACAGTGGCAAGACGTAAGGACACAATGTGATTTAGTTATGCATACTTTAGGCTTAACTATCCAATAGGATGCAAACACCCACGTGTAACATAGAGCGTGACAGCAGTTCTAGCCATTCATGGATGTGCTGTTAGAATGGGTGACGCAAGTAGAGGAATTATGGGGATGCTGTGGAAGACATCTTCAGACTTGGGGGTGACAACTGCTCATGTTACTGTGTTAGCGTTTGTATATTGTTCCACCTTCTGGTCTCCTTGATGCATCAAGTCTACATTACAATCTTCTGCATAAGACATCAGCTGCTGCCTGAGTTCTCCTTTCACCAGCTTCCAGAAAACATCCATAACAGTAAGGCCATGTCATAGGCAGCATAACATTTTCGGCATTTAAAAGGAAATGTATCAATCAAACTGAAATATTTAAATTCACAACAAAATTGTGTCAAATGCGCATGAGAGTGGACTTGTATATGCAAATGTTGTGAGTGCATGAAAACTATATGCAGTAAATAATAGATAGATAGACAGATAGATAATGTTTATCATCTGTCCTATCAGTGACAGAAAGGGTTAGGGTTCAACAGGGCTCAACATACACAATTCACATTTAAAACACATAAAAACCACATAGTACTGACACATGAGAAGGACTGTTAAAGATCAAAGATAGGAAAACAGGTTAGAGTGCTGTGTCTATATCAGTTTATTCAGGATGTCTTTTTGCGGATGGAATGAATGATTTCTTGTAGATGTTTCTGCGGGCCTGAAGGACTTTGTAGCGTCTGCCTGATGGCAGTGGTGGAGGGGGTGAGAGGGCTCCTCTATACAGATCTGCTATACAGATCAAATAGCTGAGTTTGAAGTGAACAGATTATTTTGCAGGCCTGTTTGTTATACATGAAAGTTTAGTTTTTTGTTTGACGGCGAGTAATATTGAAGGTGAGGAGGGATTTGATGAGTGAGCGGTAAACTACAATTAAAATGCCCTTGCTGACATTAAAACTTTGCTCAGCTGGTGAAGGCGCTGTTGTGATTTTTTGCACAGTGTGTTGTGTAAAGGACAGGCAGGTGTCTTTCTCTGGTGTTTAAAAGACTGGACCTTCTCTACTAGCTGACCCTGGATAGTGAGCGGCTGGAACAGAGGTGATGGTTTTTTTTCTCTGCCCCCACAGCACAACTCCTTGGTTTTCGTGATATTAAGCTCCACTGAGGTTTCACAAAATGTTTGGACCATGGTTGTAGACATGGGTGTCAATCCGGTCAGCCACCAGTGCCATGTCATCTGCATACTTAAAAAGTGACATTCCTTCACTGCTACAGGAGATGTTATTAGTGTAGACAGACTGAAGAGAATCTGCGTTAAAACACAACCCTAGTGGAACCAACATATTGGATTTAAAACCCTTTAAAAACACCTGTTGTGGTCTATCCATTAAATCAGTGTGGGGTGGACCTGAAGAGAAGTAGTGCAGCAGGGTGTTTGTATGTACAATATTTAAAGCAGAAGAGAAATCCATGAATAAAATCCTAGAATGAACTGCGGCTGCAGCCAAATCGCGGATTATGATGGTGGATCGCGAATCAGATATCGTGATCGTAATGGCGGATCCTGTATCTAGCTGGCTGATCGTGATAATAATGGCGGATCCTGTATCGTGTTGGCATCTGATCTGTTGGTGGACCACGATTGAGGTGGCAGCTGATGGTGGATCCTGATGGCGTCAGTGGATCATGATTGTGGACTATGGTGGATGCGTGGTAGAGAGAGACTATCTGCAAAGTCTTATACCAAGAGCACACAGGGCCATGGTGTTACCAGTTGGTTCAGATGATCCCTGCCCAACCCATTGGACACCTGAAATGCAGACAGAAGCAGGATGACAGGAAAACGGGCAGGGGTCATCACATAGCAGTTACATAGAGGTCAAATTTAGTATATGTGCAACATCACTGCTGATACTTAGAGGGTTATTTAGGGGATCCATATTAGTCTTATGCTCTCTTACCCTTACCTCCCCCTTCACTGTAGTCTTGAAACTATAATTGAAAAGATGTGTCAATGAACAAAATGCTTCCAATGCCAAGAGATAAAAAAGATCTGGCAAATTTTTATTAGCTGGCTATGAAAATGCCTCAACAGGGCAGCTGCTTGGCACAAACTCAGCCGGCTTCTGAGGGTTTGGTGGCGTCACTCTAATAATTTTTATCTGAGTAGAGAGAGTTAGAGTCTGGGAGCGCTTCCTCCTTCCTGGATTTCTTCCTGTTTGAGTTATTTCTGGTAAAAACTACAGTGAGCAGGAAGCTATACAGCATAGGAACCAATGGGTTTGGAGCCCAACGCCACAGACAACATTGTTGTGAGAAAGGACTGAAAGATGGACTAATCCATTATTGATTTTTTCATCTGATATCATCTTGAGGGAAAGAAAAATATAGGAAACATGTCACACAGGTATCAAGATGTGTAATGGTTATTCCATTCTGAAACAGTCTCTTTGTATATGTTCAAAAATGAATGTCAAACTGTAAATGGAAACCAGAAGGCTTCTGGCCCTAATATTTAGTCCCCTGCCTACAGATTCTGCATATTCACTCTGAGAATCTGTTCATAGATACTAGCTTCCTGTAGATGTGTCCGCAGCACAAGCTACAGTGCCAGGGCCCAGTGACAATACTCCAACTGTTTTCCCAGCCTGAGTCGTACTGCTTTTTTGTGTTTTATGAACAGTATTTTAGAAACACAGTGTGGTTCTCTAGGTCAGAGGTCTTCAACAGGGGTTCCGCTGTTTTGGGTTGATTAGACAATTTTTTATATTTTTTTAATTTTTAATTTTATTTCCCAACCAATTTTTTTTCCACAAATTTAAATGTTTTTAAATACACATTAACATGAATCCAACATATTGTAGCGAAGGGATAAATGGAGGCAGAAGACGTTATCTTTCATTCAGCAATGCACACATTCAGCGACACACAATAATAAAAACATGAATATATGAACCTGTGTATTATTTGAATAGCTTAGTATTGAATGCACAATAACAGGGTAGCTATGTTTATACATGGCACTAGGCCCAGTTTAATATAAAACACAATTTTATTCAATATATATAGTAGGGGGTCCCTGCTCCATCTCTCCATCAGTTTGGGGGTCCTTGGCCTGAAAAACGTTGAAGACCCCTGCTCTAGGTAGAGACATCAACCTCGAATTGAAAGCTCATTTAATTTCAATGTAAAAATCTTCCTCATATGTGTTTATGCAACCAATGTGAGCCATAAATGATTGGACAAAGCAGCCATTTTGTGCCTTTTCTACTGTGTCCACCACTTATACTTGAGCCCACTCTCCTCTGATGGTGTGGGCGAACCCCTCTATTGGATATGCTGGTGATGTGCAGCCAAGGGCATACATGCTGTTTCACTTTGCCCCCACCCCCACGTGTCTCACTCAATTCTGATAAACAGTCTCCACCCTAAGAGGGAGAATCCAAGAATCGTATTATAGAGAGCATTTTCAGTGGTTTACATTTATATGACAATGTCAAGTGTATGAGAAGATTGTAAAGGCCATTGTATGCACCTTCATGCTTCTTAAACATTTTTAAACTTGTCATATTTAGGACTTTGGGGATAATTCAAATGTGTTTATTTTAATGGAACAGTGCATATTAATTAAAACTTATATTCAACAACAACAATTTGCGGACTCCCGCTCACAAGACAGCAAGTTGTAGTATGTAGTTTGACCTGCACAGCGATATGACAACTTTCAAAGTTTGAACTTGGTTTAATGGACCTTGAGTCCAGTTTTGGTAGCCTTACCATTATTCTCATCTTGTATTGTAACCTCATGCACATCACGAAGATAGCTGAGATCTGAGAACATGGTTACATCATAACACAGTCTGACAGTTAAAATTATTTGCTGTAAACACCCATCTTAGTTTATTGACCCGTTTCCTGCTTCCTTTGACCTTATGTCCTGTCACTATAGCTTTACTCTCTCTACGTTCTTGTGTCTTCTTCACATTAGTCTGGAGATGAAACATATTTATAACCTGTAAATTATTAAACTGAAGCTTTATTGAATTCCTGCTGACTGCATAGATAAATAGATAAATACAATCAATGATCCTGTCAAGATGCTGTGCAATGTTTGAGTGGAGCTTAATGTTGGCAGTGGTCTGTACAGTGAACCATAATGTGACCTTTTTTAAAAAATTCTTTACTTGAGAGTTTTCTTAATACAAATTAAAAAGAACTGTGGTCCACAGTAAAGATGATTCAGAATATGCTATACACATATTTCCTAACATATAGTGATGAAACATAACGTTGTTTTTTCCGTTGCTAATGTTGAAGACGAGTGGGTGGAGATGAAGAGGTGTCTTGAGCGGTCAAGCTCAGTGAGCGGTAGACTGTCTAATGAGGGGTGAGTGGCTCAGAGAAGGAAAGATGGAGAGGTAATGGACAACACAAGGAGAAACTCAGGTCATCCCCTGCTTGAACAAATGACCCATGCTGCTTCCGGGAAAGTAATGTCTGAAGTGAAATGAGCAAAGTCCTGATCACTTCAAATGTAATGCAATCTTCACCACTTCACCAAATTACAGAGCCTGGGAAGGGACATAGAGAAAAAAAATTGATGGTTGATAAAAAATCATCAATTGTTTTATCTCTATGCCACTCTTTTTCACTTTGGCACCAAATCCTGGCTAATTCAGCAACAAACTTCTACCCATGTCAAATATGTAATGTTTGTATGTGTGCTTTATTGCATATTGTCACCTTTTTATTTCCCTGTTTTATCTCTCTCTATCTTTTATCTCTCTGTTTACTCTAATCTTTTCATTAAAGCCCTTCTAGGGACATGTGCTGTAAATTAGCATCTGCCAGAAACACTTTTTCTAAATACGTAGTATCAGTCCATATCAAATATATAAATATATAAACTGCACATTACAACCACATCAGTATTTGTTCACATCAAGATGTTGTCAAACGAAATCAACACAAATACAGATTAATGAAAAACTCAGCTGTGAGATCATTTATATCAACGTTTAAAACACATGATCACAAAATTATAAATCAAACAAATTATGACAGAGTTCTTAACTTTGCTGTCACACAGTTACATTTACGCGACACACACACACACACACACACACATGAATGGTTACTCCAGCCTGTTACAGCTCAGTTCAGTGTCCTCCCGCCCTCTGTTGACACCTATGTTCCAACGAAGCCAAATTAAATTGTAATTGTTCTTATATGCTTTTCTATTTTTCTTGTCAGACGATTGAACTATATGAAACAGTGATTTAATCACAGCCCATAAACACTATTGCAAACCCTGCTTCACTGCAGTGATAAAATATTACGATCGCAACAACGTCTAGCAAAGTCATCATGAGAACCAGATTGATGAGAAACACTCTGCTGTCTGTTTGGATATACTAGCATTTAATATGTATAATCACAGAAATATTGTGTGAGGCACTAAGTTCACATAGGTAATTCTTATGGAAAGTATAGGTTTAACTTTTTCATAGTGAAACACCAAGCCACCATTTTCAGATCCACGTCCACTGGACGCCATTTTAGAAAAGAGTTGGATAGAAAGAGGTGCAGTTATAAATTGAACTGGATGAATAAGAACATACATGGTAGTTTTAGAATGGGCAGTGTTGGTTGATCAGTCAGCCAGTGGGTCCAAACATGAACTGGTCAGTGAAAACACCTCAGCAGAAAAAGACCAGGCAAGGGGGGGGTACAGCTCTCTCTCAAGTCTGAAGACAAATCTGATTTCTCATCTCAAGTTTCAGGAGCTACAATGGTACACACAGCTTTAAGGACTGAACATGGGTCATGAAGAGTATGTTTGGAGAAGTAGGAGATAAACAGTTCATTGCTGATCAGTGTGAGGCTGGTAGACTGTCCATAAAACTGCATGTCAGCGTGCTTTGGCATGTTGTGGGTCTAGGCTCACTGACCACTCACAACCAAGTTAGCTAATGCGATGGATTCAGAAAGTGAAACGCTGGAGTGCTTTTACTTTGAAAGGGATTAGTGTTGATAAGTGTTGGAAATGCGTACAGTACATTTGTGACATAGACAGATACACATTGTTGTTCACAGCAGAAAGAAAATTATCTTTCACCTGAGCCTAGATTCTAGACTAATTTAAAAGTTAGCCTGCAGCAGTGATATGTGACAACCCACACCTGGGCTTCTAAGCTCATTGTAGGGTGGAAACTTTAAATAGAGAGAGAGTGGGTATTCTGTCTTTCACTAATGTCTAGAGGGACATTTTGTCATGGCCCAACATTCGTGAGACTGTGGCCGTGGCTGAAAGCCAAATGTCCTAAATAGAAATTTCCACTTGACTCATCGTCTGTGCATCTACAGTGTGTATGATGGTTATAACTCTCTGTTTAGCATGTGGGGCTTGATGAGACTAAATAATCTGTGCATATTATTTGATGGAGGTGTTTCTCAGATAAAACTGGTTTGGCCGTGATGGATTATTGATGAAATCACAGTCTCAGGCCTGATTGTTAAATCCTTGGTAATGATTTTGAGATCATTATTCATTAATGATTGGGATATCTGGACATCTAGATGGAATCCTTATCTGTTTGAAGAAAAACTGAAGTTGTGTTCATACTGTGGCATTGAGCTTGATGTTATTTAAGTTCTTAAAAACTCTTAAAGCCTTGTTATTACCTCCGCCAAGGAGGTTATGTTTTCATCTGCGTTTGTTAGTAAATTAGCAGGATTACCGATTTTAAATATATATCTCATCGGCATTTTGGTTTGAATCGCAGTTCTGTGGGGTCTTTCTGTGTGGAGTTTGTTCTCCCTGTGTTGGGTTTGGTTTTCTTCGGGTACGTTGGCTTCCTCCCACAGTCTCAAGACATACAGTTCGAGTTTAATGGGGGACTTCTCTCTATATGTTGGCCCTGTGATATGCTGCTACCTGTCCAGGGTATCCAATATCAGCTGGGATTGTCTCCAGCTCCCCCCACGACCCTCAGAGTGAATGGAGATAATAGATAGATAATGGATGGATTTGGTTTTATGAAAGAAAGAAATATCATTAGCAGTAGTTTATATATATTTAAATATATGTATATGTATATGTATATGTATATGTATATGTATATATATAATTAGATTATATAAAATGAACGTAACATAATGTAACTTCAATACTCACATGAATGTTATTAAGCTTAATTCAATCATTGTCGGCCATGAGAGTAATTTAATTTTAGGTTTACTAACCACAGACTATCAGTGGATAATTTTGTACCCAGAATGCCACTGTCATTTCTCCATGTCCAAAGTAATACATTTTTTGGATCTAAGTTGCTCCATTCTTCTTTCTAAAACTTGTATTCACCCGCCTGTCGCACTGTGAGCAGGGATTCACTAATCTACAACATTAGAGATACAAAATGGCCTCTCCACACACTGATTTGTCACGGCCAGTCATGCGGAATATGCAGGAAAACACACACACACATCATAAATCATGATATCACTCAATTATGAATGAGAGACAGATTTATTTGATTCATTACCCCGGTGCCACTGAGACAAGTTGTAACATTAATGATTCACAGAAAACAATCCACATTATTCATTTATCAGTGCTTTTCAGTTATTTATCTCAGCCATATACTTAGCAGTCACTTAAAGTGGTCAGAGTCCAAACACATGTGGCTCTGACTTCATACTAATATCTGAGCTGATTTAGATTTATTATTTCAAATAGCACGAAGTCACCGATCTGCCAATAAAGTGTCATTAGTCACTGACAGGACACCATGAAAAGACTCTATGGGAATATTAAGATAAAATAAAATATAAATAACAATTGCAAAGTGTTGAGCAAACATTACGTGATAATTTATAGCACATGCTGCTGAAAAGTAACCCTAACACCAAAACAGGCTCGAATTCAGTTCTTTGCCACCCAGAGCATCCTTCCTAAATATGAGGGAAATTTACTGTGGCCATATTTTTTCCTTCTGCCACCCCTCCCTCTGACATTTTTATGGATGACCCCTCGCAGGACTCAAACAAGCTCATCCATCAAATGAAGCCTCCGAATGGAACTGCGTACGGATGCCATTAAAACCATTACGAGCTGATAACAATTTCCTCACGTCACCCTCATTTCGGTGAGAAGGAAGCTCTGTGCGTTCTCAGTTCATTAGTATTTTATATTGCAGCAAGATGGCTATCACTACCTCGGGCTGATAAATTTCTCATATCTCACCAGTTACCAGAAAACACAAGTATTGTGCACATATGGTATACTTAGATCTTGCAGTTTACAGAGCATAACAAAGGCATTTTTGTAACTTGACAATATTGATCAGTTTTTTGTGCCACTGATCTTCTTTTTTTTTTTTTTGCATGTCTGCAATATGAAGCAGGCCACTGTTCTTATTCCAACCCTGCAGGTACAAGTCCTCATGGCTAAACTAGCATGGTTCCTCTTGTACTCAGATAAAGCTGTTCTCCCCCTCGCAGTGGGTTGTAGATGGAGAAAGAGGCAGGGATGCTCTCTCACCTTTGGGGAGCGATGTTGGAGATGAAATGCAGTTTGACTTTGCCAGCCCAAAAGGTAGATGAGAGGAAACTGGAATACTTTACTTGGATAAGGGAAACATGCATTTCCTTTTCTGCAGCATATATATATTTATATCGTATGATGCAGTGGATGTGAATTCTCAATATGACCCTACAATGTATTATTTCTGCTCTCCAAAGAGCCAGATTTATTCCTGTTGCTACACCCCATCTGTGACCGCAACACATTCATATAAGCCACAATCACCAATCACAAATGTGTGTCAATGGTTTTAAATGACTCTATTTAAGTACCCAGTCTGGCCATTTGCATCACCACATCTGGAACCAAAGAATGGCAACATAAAGTTAAATAGTAGATTGGGTGTTGGTTGCCAGTTGGAAAAATTCCACAGCTCCTACTCTGTTACTAGCAAATCTATAGTTTTAGACAACATTTATTTTTTAGCCATTGAAAACATTCCCGCTTAGCACTAGATATTGATTCAAGCTCACAAAAAAATCTTCTTTTCTATACCATGTGACAAACACAACACTGTGTCCACAGTAATTGCCCACTTTCTGAACTGAATGTGAAATGACCAGCATGGTAAGACCTCCACTCATTGAATGCTGTAGAAGGACAGTTTTGTCGCTAGTTGTGGAGAGCTTTATTGCTACATGGATTTGATGAGAAACAGGACAAAACGTCTGTATCAACATACATAGCCGATGTACCATGTCTTTCTCCACCAGTAGCTTACCTCCAAAGCTGACGGCCAACTCTTGGCTGTTACCCAACTAATGCCACTCAGATGCTCAAGGCTTTTAAGCTATTTACATAATAACACTTTATGGCTTGTGATCGAAATCTACATTTTGTATACAACTGTTTAATCAAGGTAAATCCCAAAATGCAGCTTGGGAAGGCTTTAGTAGTTTTACCAGAAGCTTTGGACTGAACTTGGCAGTAGCTTTAGACCTCCATGACCATGGCCACCTATTGTACCCTGGGAGTAATTTCGTATTTCTGATCCTGATTAAATATTTCCACCACATAGGTTACACTTTTACTTTCTTTTGCTTATATGCAATCAATGTGAGTAATAAAATGAAAGGGGCAGTGCAGGTAAGCGCTCTGACTCTAATTAGGTCTTACAGAAATAATCATGGATTCATGTTCAACTCTATCTTTCAGAGATGTTCAAATGACTCAGTGAAGCCTGCACTGCTTTCTCTCACCACATTGTGCAAGAGCATTGTGTGTAGATGAGTCTTCTCTGTGGAAGCGGTGCCTGAGGTGTCTGTGTTAAGGAGATGAAAGCTGTGGCCATTTTGTATTTTGTTTCACAGTGTTTTTCTCCTTTTTTCAGTCGAGGTTTAGTTGCAGAGCTCAAGCAGATCCTCACAGTGTCTTGGCGGCTGCTAGATTGTGCTAGTGCCGCGGCCGGGCCCACAATCCAGTATTTTTTGCTTAAACGACTGCGAGCTAATTGAAGATGATCTCACAGATAACGACTCCTGACTGGACCATTTTTCTTTGTTATCCCTCCGCTCTCCGATGCCCTTTCCGATCTCTTTCAGTGTTTTTCCCTCTCTTTCTTCTGCCACTGCCACAAATACAGTCAGTGCACACTACGCTGGCTTTTCTATGTGGCTTCCCTCCCATCTTTGCTTCTCTCTGTCTGATCACAGGCATAACCACTGTGTCACAAGCAATCTGTTTGACAGGAAATGCCAATTTTAGTGGGAAGGTGAGGCCTTTGATGTTGTCAGATGATAGGCATCTGCAGTCTCCCTGTACTTGTCCCATTGTCTGCATCCCTCTCTGACACGTGTCTAGCATTTCTGAAGGTTATTTTTTTCTGGACTAGGTGACTCTGTCTATTAGTCAGTCAGGAAGGATTTTAATTATACGGTGATTATTATTTAATTGTTGCTCATTTTTAGTTGCCTAAAAGTACATATTAAAGGTTATAATGGTAATTGGTCAGATTTAACCTTACAAACCTAATTTATTATTTTCTTTGAAGCTACACAATAGCTTCAAATTTCGAAAAAGAAATGACACTATACAGCAGACAGGGGTATTGCTGTCATAACAAAAAAAAATCCGCTTTCTCAGTTATAATGAGACATTTTTCTCATTTCTACAAGGTCCTTTTAATATAATAAGATATTTTTGTGTGATTTAATTTTTGTCTGCTGTTACTGGATCCCACACTAATCACTCAGACCACATTAGGAGGTGGTTTGAGGCACATGTGGCCCCATTCTTTTAGCAGTGTAGATGCAAACTGACCCGCTACAGTTTCATAATGAACTTCAAGTATTTTACTTTTCTCAGTTTTGCACACGTTGATTGATATATGTTTAAACTGACTGCAACATTTAGATTTTCTATATTTTGGAGATGCACTTGAATGCCAGATGTAAACAGTTAAACTCAGAGCTGTCCACTTGTGATCGGATCACCAGATGTTGTCCAGACACGTGCTTTATGTATACCAATTATCCTATTGATGCTTGATGAGCTGCTGGAGACTCTCCCACATAGAAAGGATGGGGTGGAGAGGTCAGCAGTCCATCACATAAATGGAACAAGGGAACAACCTACAAGAAGTAGTGTTTGGTCCCTCGTGTGAATGGAGATGGAGGGGTGATGGTGGTGAATACATGGAACTCAGCACCACCTGAACAATGTTTTTTGTCATGATAACAACTGCACACTATTAGTGCTATAATTGTTTCAATATACTTTGATTACTTAATACAATTCAAGAACAATAAAAAAAAAATAATAATAATAATTTTAATATTATGTTATTTATTATTCAATTATTATGCCTATAGACTGAAATGACTAATTTGAACTGTTTAAATATATATTGTCAAGCATTCACAGTTTTAAAAGACTTGTAACTTGACTTTGACCTTTCCTTAAGGATTTGAGACTTGTTTTGAGACTTGCTGTGACAGGATTTAAGTCATCTGGACCTGCAGCAATAGGCTTTGAAAAGAGATTTGGTTTCTGCATTTTAATAAATCCATGATGCTGAGGACAAGTTTGAAAATAGTCTTGAAAAAGCTATTTTTTATCACTCTACCAAATTAATATTGTTGAACAGTTAACCAACGCTGGCTGCACAATGCAAACCTTCATCTGAGGACTGAAAATATACTATTCTCAACCTCTTCACTCTTTTTTCTTCTCACCACAGCAAGGGAAGAGAATGTGGCCACTTTCCGTGGCTCAGAGTACTTCTGCTACGATCTCTCCCAGAACCCCATCCAGAGCAGCAGCGATGAGATCACTCTTTCCTTCAAGACGTGGCAGCGCAATGGCCTTATCCTTCACACCGGCAAGTCAGCTGACTACGTCAACCTGGCTCTGAAGGACGGCGCGGTCTCCCTTGTTATCAACCTCGGCTCTGGAGCCTTTGAGGCCATCGTGGAGCCCGTCCATGGGAAGTTCAATGACAACTCGTGGCATGATGTCAAAGTGACCCGCAACCTCAGACAGGTAAGGCCCAGAGTTGGTGCATAATTTGAAAATGTGTATGTCGTAATTAGGTTAGAAGCTTCCTTAAAACACATCTTATTATTGATACGAGTAGTTAGCATTTGAGTTCTATCTATCTACCAACCTACCAAACTACCTACTTACCTACATACCACACAACCCATCAGTATATCCATCTATCCATCAATCCATCTGTCCTTCCACCACTCTCACCTCTGCATCCATACATCCATACATCCAATTCACATTTCATAGTTTTAGAGCACAGGTTCCGGCCTCCATTTCCTTCCATTCTCTCTTCCTTCCTCCTTATTTCTTTCGTCTTATCTATCTGTGGGGTGATCAGGGAGATAGGATGTAGTCACCCAAGACTGATTATCCAAAACTGATCTGCAATCATTAATAAAACTTTCCAGGCTGTATGTCTTAATATGTAAATAGACTCAGACAGAGTCGCAACTAATTTGACAGGAATACAACAGAGGACCTACTGGTGTATCGGTTCACAGTGTATCCAAGGAAACCCACCTTGTTTAAAAAAAATACATTTTTGAAAAATAATTGCAACTAAAGCCTGACTACATGCTGTGCATAATGCGAAGGTTTTTTATGTGGAGGCAAGCAGCTTTGTTGCCTGCGCTTCTTCATCTAACAGCTCACTGAGTGTACCCTGCGTCTTCCATAAGGCCTGTGCTCCCAGCGATATTTCAAACTGATTTACTGACAAATCATGATTGTTGTCCGCACTATGACATATGTGACTGTTTCACAATAAAAGCCACCCTATGTATTGCTAGGTGAGTGCTTTTAATGTGAAACAGTCGAGCAGTAGGGACTGTCGGTTTGCATGAGAAATAGCTGAATCCAGCTCTAATATGGTCCTAATTTCAGTGAGATCAAATTCCAGAAAGGAATAGTGGATTACGTACTGTTTCTTGTCAATCCTCCAACTTTAGGTGGACAGTTTCAGTCCTGCAAAGAATTACACTCTACAACTGTAAAGCAGCCATGTAATTTGAAAATGTAAATAATCAAATGACTTGTATAAAAGTTGGCAACCATAAATAGTGCCAAGAACACAATTTCAATTTTTAAACTACATTTCTCAGAAGAACAGGACTGCTTTCTTATTGTCAACAAATCCTGTAAAAAGACGGAACTCAACAATGCCCATCTCTAAATACATCATGATACCTCCACCCTGTCTTTGGCACTGAGCCAGCCCCAAGTTAATTCATTCCTAACCAAGATGTAAATCTTTTAAAACAGCTCACATATACAGTATATTGTTTCAAAAACCATTCAGAACTTTCTAAAATAGCTGAGCATTTTTGTCATTACTCAAACTTATCTACTGACTGTGAAGACATGACTACAATGCTACTAGAGGCATACCCATGTGCTTCTAATCGGGACCCTTAAATAAACCAGACCTAACCAAACAATGCTGTTAACGTGAAGTAGATTGTACTAGGACAATTTACTAATTTAAGTTGATATTATTTAAAAATACAGATTTCATTACTTAATCATACTCGGAATATTGTTATAATAAGAAGGGGTCATTGTTTTGTGTGCGTGTGTTTTTGAGCCGAACAGATGTCAATGCATCAGTTTTCAGCCTGGACCACACCCCCCTCATCAGCACTGCAGCACTTTGCCAGCTTCTAATCGTCTAATTCACTCACCTTGTCTGGGCACGATCAGGGCTCATTTAACGACAACAACACGCCACCTTCTCACCACCGTTTGTGACACGGTCGGCCTGTGACTCATAAAGATGCCCTCTCCTCAGCTGTGGATACGTTTGAGTAATCCGCAGTCAAACACACGGCCATTTGGGGGTTTTTTTCACCATCACTGGACGAGTATGAACCAGTTTGATCACTGACTGCAAAAAAGTTGGAGGCTTCTATATCGCTTCAAATAGTTGACAGAATTAAGATGTAGCTAGAAAATATAAATGTTTGTGAATTTTAATATGAGCCATTTCACAGTTAATGTCAACATATTTTAGAATTGCCATTAACGTGTAGCCACTTTTGACTTTTGGATTCCGCTCCTTTTCAGGGAAAGTCTTGATTAATGATGGCTTCTGAGAGAAGCTTTTTAAAATTGTTTCCTAGCCAACCAAATGCCTATTGATTTAGTATTAATAATGAACAAGACACTTTGAGTCCTCTCAACTTAAATGTTTGATTTTGCTTTAAGCGTATTAAACTTAAATTGTTATTTCCAGTACATCAGCTTTCAGGATATTAAGGGCAATCAGCTGTATTACAATCTTAAGAATATTGAACTCAGCCTGTTTAACAGTCAATGTGTAGGTTCATGTGGCTCAATGATGTGAGCTTTTGAAGGTCTTTCAAACAATAAAAAGGATATATCTGACTTTGGATAAACAAACAATACTTGTTCGTAGTATACATTCATTGTTGATTAGGCTTTTGAATGTATTGACAATAAGATCAAATATAGAATATCACCTGACTATAGATGGCCCCAATCCTTTAAATTTGTTGAGTTTTTACACAAATCCATTAAACATGCCTCGATTGACTTGGTACTGTTCTACCAAATGCTTTTAAGAAAGACACCACAAATGTAAGAACTGTAGATGACAGTTTAGACACATCTTTACCTTTTGGGAAACAAGGCCCCGATTTCTTTTCCAGTCTTTTCACTCTCACTTCTGTTAAAGTCTGTCCTGATACAGCTCCCCTTTAATGCACTTGGTGAAATTAACCATTTTTGTACTAACACTTGTAATAACTCTCATTTTTCATCATACATTTTTCATTTGATTTGTTTTTATGTATTAACACACTTGCCTACCCCACCTTCCTGCAAAGCAAACAGGCATTGGATACGCTATGGTAAACAAACTCCACTGTATGGTAGATATCATTCTTATTGTCATCTTTTGGTTTGCTGTGTACTTTTTCCTTTGCTTTATTAGTCTTCTCTACATCAAGAAATTATTCCCTAATGTGTTTTCATGATTACTTTACTTTCCTTGTCCCTCCGTCCTTTACCTGGTTCATCCTCTCACATTGTTTTTGTACCTTTCTGTTTTTAATCGTTTCCTTTTTTCGGTCACCCATCACTTTTTCTTCTAGGTGTTTGCTTGGGTTTTACCCTCGAGGGTTTTACGGAATTTGTTTCATTCCAGATTCTGCTGGTAAATGTTTTTGGGGCGATATTATTGTCTAAG
This sequence comes from Hippoglossus hippoglossus, assembly GCF_009819705.1. NCBI lineage: Eukaryota > Metazoa > Chordata > Actinopteri > Pleuronectiformes > Pleuronectidae > Hippoglossus > Hippoglossus hippoglossus. Next base: position 24,568,020 of record NC_047172.1, on the reverse strand, counting down.
CTGTCAGAAGTACCAAAAGAGAGAAACAATCACTGGAACTGTACAACACAAGTGCATGGACCAAATCCTCCTCACACTTGACTTTCATCTTCATTCATGCTCCTGAAAATATGTGGCAACCAATACTGTTGGAGAAAACTGATTAACTACCAATACTACTAACACTATAAGCATTTTGGCTGGCGTATAAATGGATTCAACATTCTAGGAGAATATGAAAGCGGATGCTAACAAAGCATAACTGTAGGATCACAGATTTATCTTTCAAAGCAAATGTTTCTGTCGATGAAAACTGTCACTTAATAATATATCTACTGCTCAGGGGGAGCATTATAAGGTCTTGTCTTGTAAACACAACGATGGCTCAAGCGCTTGGCGAGTGACCATCACCACCACCTGCTCAAAGCAAGAAAGCATGTTCAGCTAGGAGTTAACTTATAAATAGGCCTAGTGTTGAAAGTTACTTTGTTTTTATGCAGAATGGACTAAATGTGAATGTGTTATACAATATTGGAGTGTTATTATTACTGTTATGTAAGCAACATTTAATCGTTGAGTCTAATTGACTTTGAAGAAACTTTCAATGCTTTATATACAATGGTAGTTTAACTATAACAATATGTTACAGCTCATAAACTACTCATAGCCTATGTTTTGAAGTCTCAACCTGTAAATGGTAAATGTAGCTGTCATATAGATATAGCGGTGAACTAATAAACTATACAGAAGAACAACATGAATTCCTCAGGTGATGAACTGCTGAGCTTCCTTCCACATCTGCTGGTCAGACGTTCGGTTATGGCAGAAATATTGTCACATATTCCATTCTCTGTGTCCTGTCCTGCATGTTTGTGTTTGGTTTTATGTGCTGTGACACTAACTCCCCCCTCCTTTAATGGTTTGTCTTTTTTGTGTTTTTTTTTCCTGCATGTCAGTGTCTTTCTTGGTTTCTTTTCTCCCTCACTTATATTCAGACACAAAAGAAGTTCACATAGAATGATAAACACCACATGGTTTGTGGAATGAAGATAAATATGAATCCATGTTTGTCAGTGTCTAAAGCTAAGTTTACCCAGTCAACGTTTTGTTTTGTTTTACTAACCTTGCATGCCCATCAAGAGTTTTAACTTAGACTAATTCGCCAAAAAACTATTTTGGCCTGGCAGCGTTCGATCCGTAACAGAGATAAAACATCACAGTGTCTGAGATTTAAAATTCGCATAGCTCAGAGTGATTATATCTATCCTTACAGTCAAATGGGGGGAAAAAAACTTGTATTTCCACCCTCACTGTTCACTCCTCATTATCAGGTGACAATATCAGTGGACGGGATTCTGACGACCACAGGTTACACCCAGGAGGACTACACCATGCTGGGATCAGATGACTTCTTTTATGTGGGTGGAAGCCCCAGCACCGCTGACCTGCCCGGTTCTCCAGTCAGCAACAACTTCATGGGCTGTCTCAAGGAGGTAAAGTACCTGATATTTTGTTTGTGGGAGTGAACGTGATGCTGGTGTAGTGAGAGCTGTTTTGTTGTATATCTTTTAAATGTATTATAAATTTTTAGTATTACTTTTCAGGCTGGATTTGGAAACTGGGACAAAGAGGCTTTAAATTACAAATTGGGAAAAGAAAGAGAAACATACTGAGAGTAATTATCTTCATACTGGTGTTTTGCTTCAGTTCACTGGATAAAAGTTGTTGTAGTCAATCTGAACATTGTCTTTTTCTGTTTAAAATATACCTTTTCATTCGAGTCTAACTTAGCCTGTCAGCTGTTTGGTGCTGGGCTGGTTGTGTTCTGTGGGTTTATCAGATCTTAAAAATGGAAGTGGTATGAGGATTCAACCATATAATACCCTAAGTGCCATAAAACCAGAACAGTGCGATAGAAGTGGCCTTAAGACCCTGCAGACGTGAAGAGTTAGACAGTAACTCTTTGTGAGCATGCCATGTAGGACTGAGCTATAGGTCCAGTGCAATTATTCCCTGCTGTGGCTGCAGTGAAAATGACCATGCTTCTAAAGTGTATCATACTGAGCCAATCACTGTGTTCTAAAGAACAATAGTGTTTCTAAATCTGTAGCCTTTCTGTTAAATGTAAGGAGGCTTTCAACTTCAATCTGTTTGTTTCAGTTCAAACATATTGTGCTGTGTTAGCTCTTTTGAAACAGTTCCTATAGGCTAGAGTCAGCGCGTTCATTTAAAACGTGGTGCAGACCTTAAAGATACAGAGCAACTGAAAACCTGTTGCCACACGTTCCAAGTAATAAAGGCAAACAATCAAAAGGCCCCCAAGAGCGTTTAGTTTGTCTGTTCAGGGCTACTGAAGAAACATGACCGTGCAACATGGCTGACTCTGTGGAAGATGACCCAATCCTTGATACTTCATTGTGAGGATGATGAAAACTAAATTCTTAGTTTGAGGTGTTTATACACGACACAACTATGAACAATATATTACATTTCTGACAGTTGATCCACCAAAATCCTACACAACGGACCATTCAAATGGTAACAGTCTGTGGACCGAGTTCAACATGTCTTCTTCTACGTCTTTGGATAAACTACAGCACTGGTCGGCAACTGGTAGCCTTCTCTCTTTCATTGCAGCATCATTATTTAATCGCTTTAACTTTAAAGTATAAGCTTTTATTTTGAAAAGTAGAGAACTTGGGTCTGAATGTCAACTGCTCAACAAACCTCTGAAATATCTGACATGCAATGTATGGAAAAATAACAGCAGTTCAGTAAATCATTCACAGTTTCATTTCAAAACATTGAAAGTCTTCACTGCAGATAAACCAGGTAGGAAACAATGTTTTATTTCTTCACTCTGCACCATAGACTGGATATAAAAAGCTAAGCACACAACGTCCAGCAAACAAGTGTGTCGTGGGACTGTTTGAGGAGGACTCTCAAATGTCAAAGAATAGTTCTGAAGTAGCTCCGGTGCATAACCACAGGCCAAGAGAACAGCCCATTCCAAACAGACATGTTTAGGGCGGCCACTGCACTGGTGCCTTACATGAAAGAAATCATCTTTGGAAAAAAGAAGTATTGCATGTATTTTCATGGCCCGTCTGTTAAAAAATCAAGGGGGCAAAGTTTATGACCTATACTGCAGCCCGACACTAGGGGGCGGTCAATATGTATGTCTGTATATACAGTCTAAGGTGAAGGCACAGACCTGAAGCTCTTTACACATCATAGCAAAGCAGAGCGAGAGAGAGAGAGTGATGTCGTCCCACCTCCTAAGACCCTGTACCCTGTTATTGGTTGGTGGCTACACACCCACAACATTTGTGTTGTAGAAATTTCCTGAACAATAAGTGGAAAATAAGAAAGTACAGACAAAGGACAGGGTCTGCGCAGATAAATACACACACATCTACTGGGTCATGCTGTTATCGAGATACAATGGGTTTTTCCCTCTAGAAATATATCTAAATCTTTCATAAAACTTCAAAAATGGTTATGAGTTAAATATCTGTGTGAATTAAACTTAAACTTCCAGATCTTGTTCTTCTGACACTCCAGCTGAGTGAGTTCAACCGGGATCGGTGCTCACATCCCAATTGACATTTCAGCTGCCTCCAGTGCTCACACCTTATCTGTTTTCAGTACTTACATCTTATTCGTCACTAAAACTTCAAATGACACTTCAGCTGTTTTCAGCTGAACGGACTCTCTCTTCAGCGTTCAAATTGAATCGGTTGTTCAACTGCTCCAATTCATTCTTCAGACACAAACAAGACATTCCCAATTAAACTATCTTCAGAAAGGACATTTCAATATTAGAATTCAAATTTCTACATGTAAGACCTCTACTATAAACTTACATAAAATGTGCACATATTGCAGCTAAAAATAACAGTTTGCAGAAAAGACAGAAAACTGAGAACGGATAAAGGTTGACAAGATTTTTTGTAATTTGCAAAGTTTTATTAAGTTTTACATATAGAAATACTGGTATAAGGCGGTCGACCTCTAACCAGAAGGTTGGCAGTTCAATTCCCAGTCCTCCCCGTCTGCATGCCGAAGTGTCCTTGGGCAAGATACTGAACCCTGATTTGCCCCTCATAGTAAATGCACTGTAAATGCACCATGGATGCACTGTATGAATGTATGGGTGAATGGAAATAAACTGTACTTTAAAGCAGTTTGAGTTGTCATCAAGACTAGAAAGAGTGCTATATAAATACATAAATAAATACATTTACCGTTTAAATGTCAGTGGAGTCTCAGCAGCACTGGGCCTGATGAAAGTTATGTTGAAGTTGCTTGTGTTATACTAACAGTTACCACACTGAGCTAAACCAAAAACACACACACGTAGGCCACATGCACACAAACACACACACACACACAAATATATTGTTCTCTCAAGCTGATGATGTCATACCATAGTACTTGACTGGAGCCAGTTGCTGCAGCATGGCAGCAGGGACCCAGCTTTCTCCGTCACACACACACGTACACACACACGTACAAACACACATGTATACACACACACACACACACACAGAGTACACAGCGTCATACATGCTGCAGGGAGAGGGAGGACATGGTGCAGTAGCCCTTTAATCCCCCTCTGGCCTACTTCCTGCTCTGTGCCATGCTGGGCAGGTTTGCAATTCTCTGTACCCCCCACCCCTCACACACACACACACACACACACACACACACACACACACACACACACACACACACACACACACACACACACACGTCCACATGCAAATAGAGACACGAACACCCAAACATGCCCATTAGGTTTGAGTTCTCACAAGGATAATGTTGTTGTCACTTTACAATTATGAGACACAAAGACCTTTTCATGTGGGCTGGTGCGGACACACACACACACTCATATATTCAGTAATATCCAACCTAAAAACTGTGCATGAGCATCACACTTGTGTTTCAGTGTTGATTTATGAAACAGGGATATGAAAACAGTGCAACATCATAAATCACACACAAATTCATAAATTTCTGATCACACACTGTTTACTACTATCTTCAAATCATAATGTGTGTTTGTGGGTTTATATTTTTCAGTACCAGCCTTTCACTTACAGTATATTTGCTACATATGTACAATAGTGTAAGTGTGTAAAAATAAAGGAAAAAGATTCATACGTGATTGAAAATACGTTTTCTCACCACAAATGACTTAAGTGATTAATCAGTTATCACAGGTGATGTTTGTTGTCATGAGCAATAATTATAAATTTAGTCAATCTAAAGACATCAGCAACCAGCAGTTAAATTCCAAGAAATTAGAATTTCACTCCCATCACATTCATCAGACGTCCAATGGACAGTTAGTTAGATGAAACTATTAAGACTACTAATGAGAACTATTGTTCTCCTGCATGGCATCAGATGTTACACTATAACTCACATGAATCTATGCTCAATGGTCTCACACACAAACACACCCTGTCTGAAAGATTGTCCTCATACCCTCTCTCTTATACAGTCGCACACATGCTACTCACCCACACATCTGCAGAACCCACCAGCTCTGCCTCTGCTGTCCAGCACCCTCGCGTCCTCCACTCCTTGCCATTAAGGCTAATTTGCCTGCTGCCAATGCTCTTGTCCTCGCCATCACAGAGCGGCATTATGGATAAATGTTTTGTTACCATGGCACCAGGTACTGGTCGCCCTTGGTAGCCCCTGTGGTTGGCTGGCGCATGATTGTTATGCCTTTCATAAGCCAGCAATTACAGAGAAAGCCTACATCTCCAAACCTACAAAATACATAATGGCCTACAATAACACATAATTGCTATAATTGTCATTGTCATTACACCTCCATCATCCACTCACATGGAGGCCTCTGACTGTGCCTGTATACTGTAGCCAGCAAAGAAGCACAAAGGACTGGTTCACAGACAGTGCACGAAGGATGAGCAAACACAACGACTGTTATTCTCACTTTCTTCCTGTAGTAACAGAGCTTGCTACTGTAATAAAAAATATTTTCATAGCATTTTGACCACTCTTAAGTATATTACTCTACTGCATTAAAAACATTTTGGCAAAATGAGATTTAAAAACAAAACTAAATTAGACCAAAAGCAGTTCAGTGTCATGACCTGTTATTAAGTTTAGTTCTCCATATTGTCAAGAGGGAGTCACAGATGTTTTACTCATATCCCTGTGGAACCAAACAAACAGTGGTGGAATTTAACCAAATACTGGTAATTTACTCAAGTACTGTACTTGGTTCTTGCTCTATATTTCTATTCAATGTACTTCTTACAGAACACATATGTACGACTGCAACACAGCCGTCTGTAGAAATGTGTCTTTCATGGCCGACTTTGTGGCAAGGTTAGCTTGGTGTCCCAGCTGCCCCTGCATCTCAAGAGTTGAGCTTTTCTCAGCTTCACCTTTACAACACAACGCAACGCAAAACAAAGCGAAGCAATAGAATGAATTAGAATCATTTCTGTTGAAGCTTCCAACGCGTTCAGGTGAGTGTGACAGTACACCACTGTATTTATTTTACAGCTATAGTAAATCTTTGTATGTTTTAATTTACACTTTCAATATAAATTTACATTTTAATAATGTCAAAAATACACATCATTTGATTTTGTTCAATCATGTGTAATATTAACCACAAGGTTAAAAGCTGTGCACACAGTCATGACTCATAATAACACAAAACAAGGGTCATTCTGCTGCATAATGAGTAGGTTTACTTCTGATATGTCAGTTCTTATGCAGTTTTACTAAAAACTACATTATTGAATTTGCTTCTTTTCCACTTGGCACTTTCAAAACCCTGAGATCCATCCCTTATCTTTTCCGCTTATCCTTTAACATTGGGGGAGAGGGCTGCTACATGAGCTATGGTCGATTGTTATTTTAACCCTACCCCAGGGTGGACTGTGGGAGAAAACCCATGGAAACTTGGGGAGAACATCCAAGCTTGACACAGACAAGCCTTGACTGAGCTGGCATTCAGACTGAGAACCTTCTTGCTGCGAGGTGACAGTGCTGACCACTGCTGACCAACATTCCTGTGGACAAAGATAGAGAGCAACATTTGTTCATTACAGTCTTCAATGCAAATGTCACTATTTAAGCATTGGTTTGGTTTCCACCAAATCCTGAAGAAAAACATGTGGCTCTTCAGCTGCATAATGCTCCATTATGTTGAAAAGGAAGCCTTTTAATTTGTCTGTGTGCTAGATTGGTTCTTTGGACCCTGTGTGGGCCATTTCAAGGAGATACAGTATGTTGGTTTCCTTTGTGAAACCAATAATCTGTGTTGTTTCTTTAACCCATGATTGTTCCACAACCTAAACCATGTTTTTATTATTGTTACCATGAAGACGGTTGTATGCCTGCCCCCATAGGTTGTATCAGAAGGGACAGACGACCTATATGATCATTCAGCTTGGACGACTTGGTGTATTTAAAAGATTATATGGAAATAAAATTATAAGACTGGGCCTGAATATCCGTACTTTATAATTAATTTTCAATGGTTCATTTCCTTCATACATAGGCCAATAACTATGAAGTCATTGTCATAAATATGTTTTTCTCCAAAATACCCTCCAACTGCAAGCACACACACCCACACATATTTGCGAAGCTATCCTTTGGGGATTTTGCATTGACTTCATTCATTGTGGAAAGCCCAAAACCTTATCCCTAACCTTACCCATGACCAATTCATGCCTAACCCAAACCTTTACGTAACTTGACCCTAGCCTCAACTAAATTACATTTTGCCTCATTAGGAGCCAGCTTTGGTCCTCATTAAGTCAACTGATCCAGAAAAGGTCAGGGTTTATGCTTGAAGATGTCCTGAAGTGGTAAGAAAGGTTTGACTTCATCTAATGAATCAAACCAATGTATAAAAGCACCACCAGCCACAGTCTGAGGATCTATTTCTATATTTCATCAGACTAAGGAGGATCCAGCTCAGATTGGATGCTCAGCAAAGGAAATGATGCCACCCTGTGGGCAATACCACATACTGCAAAAGCTCTGATCTGGCAAAACACTCATGGCGAGACCATGTGACTGATAATACTACAGTACTAACACTGAATGTTAAGTGCTTTTTGCTGGTGTGTCTACATGAGGCTACAGCAACATGTATATGTAGGATAAGACATTTTTTTCTATAGCACTATTACCAGCCTTCTACTTTATTGAATTAAAAATCTCTTCTTATTACATGCATGAAATATACACGTGCACTGACAGAGTAAATTGAAAACTCCCACTTGCACACACACAGTATGTGGTGTTAGTGGCAGCTGATGGCATTCTTGTATAATGTTGAGAAGTTAGCGGGTAGTTCTTTGTGACCTGGGCAATTGTCATTTCTGCAGAGCCGTATGTGCAACACATACACATGTGCCACACACGCTACACGCTGTCAGTAGGGAGGGGATTCATGGGCAAGGCAGCCGCAGACATATGGGGATGATAAATGTTTCTGTCTCCCAGTGCTCTCACACACACACAAACACAGACATCCCTCTCTCTATCTCTTGTGTATGATGTTGACTTACCCGTTATAGCAGGATTGTAGGATTCATGCTAAATGGTAGTACAAAAATTACGCATGATGCAGAGGTAAATGCACACTTTATATTAGAGTTGTGTGATGTTTTTGGATGCAGCAGGAGACTGAGATGGTGATGGACGCTGTTCCTTGTGTCTGACTGAGAGAGCCACCCCCCTTTTCTCTGTTGTTGTGGGATGCAGAAGAGGCAGGATTACGATGCCCTGTATTCCTACCGTGTCTCCTGTACATTCTTTTTATGTACTTTTCATTGTGCAGTACAGTGTAATCACTGGCTGTATTGATGCTCAGAGGCAATGGTCTTGTGAGTGAATGAAGCGCTACATTCATGTACCACACCAGAATCATACACATGGTGTGGGTGGAGGTGGTCAAGGTGGAGCAACGCACACATGAGACTGGAGCTCACAACCTCAGACTTGTCTGTGGTCGGGTTTAGAAAACCGAAGCACTTTGGTTAAGGTTATGGAAAAATCAAGCTAATGTATTTCCCTAATCCGTACTGAGAAGAACCAATGACTATACAAAACCATAAAAAAGGGACTTGCCACATGCCAGATTTTGTATTCTTTCACTAAAAGACAGAATTAAGTTATCATTACATTATCTTCAAAACAAATTCACTGTTGAGAATGTGTTGTTTATTAATCTCCTAATTAAATGCTTCACACAAACTGTGTGGTGGAATCGCTACTCTGAAAATCACAAGAAATGTATCAAAATCCAGTGAGGCAGAACACGGTGAGAAATTGTGTTTGAGAGGAAGCCCTCCTATAACTCTCTCATAATCTTTAGTCAAACACTAGCCTCAGGACAAAATGTCAGCTCCAGGCACAATCCCAACATAAACACTGATATTCAAAGGCAGATCATTATAAAACCTTCCCCTGTATTTTGCATTACAGCCATTGTACTTGTAAGGTTTGATGTCCCATGCTTTATTGTATGTGGCCACATCAGTTTCTTTCTCTCTTGTGGAAGTTTTGGATGCTAACAATGAAATGTTGCTTTGGCTGCAATCTACAAAATTGAATACAACCCTTGTTCAGCTGGTGTTTTAGCTGTGTGTGGCAATGATACTATTTTGATATCTTCCAGTCTAGATTTTGCACATGACACAATACCGAAACAGCTCTCCTTAAGAGTAAAAATGATTTATTGATGTCTGTTGATGCTGGTGATGGCCAGTCTATGGTGATGGCTCTGTCTTACTGCTACTTGACCTGAGTGCCGCATTTGACACCATCAATTATAACATTGTCATCAATAGACTAAAACAGTGTGTTGGTATATGCGGAACTGCCCTCAGATAGTTCCAGTCTTATCTCTGAGACAGATAATTTTCTGTTTCTATTGGAAATAATGTCTCATCCTTGGCTCCACTGATGTGCAGGGGGGACCACAAGGTTCTATTCTTGGTCCCATCATATTTTCCCTGTACATGCTGCCATTAGGAACCATCATCAGGTATTTTAATGGGATATCCTATCATTCCTTTGCTGATGACAACCAAATCTACTTGTCTTTCAAGCCAGACAACGTCAGCCGTGTGAGTTTCCTAACAGAGTTACAGTTCCCCTGGCAACCAATATAAAAACAGTAGCTAAAAATCTATGTGTCACATTCAATTTCCCAACTGAATTTTAAAACACATGTCAATGAAAAAAAATCCTGCTACTTCCATCTACAAAATATATCCAAAATTCAATCAGTTCTATCTCTCCCTGACTTAGAAAAGCTCCTACAGGCCTTTGTCTTTTCCCGTCTGGACTATTGCAATGCCCTTTATACATGCCTTAGTCAAACTTCAGTAACTAATTTGCAGCTTGTTCAAAATGCTGCTGCTTGTATTTTAACTTAAACAATCTGTAGGTCTCATATCACGCCAATCCTTGCATCCCTACACTTGTTGCCAGTTAAACTTGATTTAAGATTCTTTTAATAACTTTCAACTATTTGCATTTCGGAGCTTTTGACTCCCTACATTCCCTATAAACCTGAGATCAGCCACTCAGGGCTGGCTACTCAGGGTGTCCTGGCTTTCTCTTTCAGGGCCCTGAAGCTCTGGAACTCCCAACTGACTAACTATCTAGCTATATCACTGCTCAAAATAAAATTTTATAGGAAAGCATTTTTAACATGCAATTTGTAATTCTGGTGCTATTGTTTTAACTCCCTTTATTCCTTTTCATCTTACTTTTATTGCAACTGCATTTGATGTAGTTTCTTAAATGGGACAGCTTTTGACTCTGATCAAGATGTCTGATCTAGGGGCGATCTGGCAAAGAGAAATAAAGTAGTAGATGGCGGTAATGCACCTTGACGTTGGTTGCCACCCGTTAATAAACCAGACAAAGAAGAAGATGCCACGTATTTTGTAAGGCATTTAGTAACCTTGTGTGGATAAGTGCAGATAATGCAGGTTATTATTATTATATTATTATTAATGTTACTATTATTATTATATTATTATTAAGAATAATATTATATTTTCACACACTGAAAAAGTGTGTGTGTGTGTGTGTGTGTGTGTGTGTGTGTGTGTGTGTGTGTGTGTGTGTGTGTGTGTATGTGTGTGTGTGTGTGTGTTTGTGTGTGTGGAGGTCTGCTGCAAAAGATAATGCATGATGGATTTCTATCATTTGGCCATTGTCAGACATTTTCAATAGCTTTCTGTTGCACCAAACTCTGACTCTCTCTCTCTCTCTCTCTCTCTCTCTCTCTCTCTCTCTCTCTCTCTCTCTCTCTGTACAAACATACTTCTCTCTCTCTGTACAAACAAACATAGTCTCTCTGTACTTACAACAATATACAATATATAAGTACAGTATAAATAAATCAACACTTAATAAATCTATTTACAGCACCACCTGCTGTCATGGAGGGCAACTTAATCAAGTCATTTGAGCGTAACTACTCAGCACAATCATGGTGGAGTGATTGTGCCAAATTATTGTCGTCCTGTTGATTTTCTATCAAAATCATAATGTATTAGAATATTCTTGTGCATTTGTTTGAAACATTATGCATTTTTTAATGGTGTTTAGTATTTACAAACATGCTTTGTTTAGATGTTGGCAAGACATCCTTTTACCAAGAAATTGGCAATAACTGGAACCTAAACTCACACCACAGTCAAAGCCACTGAGATCGGTTAAAACTGTGCAGGAGGCCATTCTTTCACAGGGGCAACATATAGAGACTATGACTGTGAACGTGTGTTTTTCACAGCTACAGAAAATATGGAGTTGCCAGTTCACCTGACTGTCCTTGGACTGTTGGAGGAAGGTCGTAGAACTGCTAACCACTACACCACTCTGGCTCCATCCATTATTATAGTGTCTGCAGGATTTAATGCATCGCACTTAATATAAATGCATGATTGAGTAGGTGTACAGGTGTTCCAGGTTAAGTGCCTGTTGAGTATATAGTATTTGGGTATATTATACTGTACATATTTTTATTATATTTGTTTGCATATATGTATACTAACTGTATGTTGTGTAGGTGCGTGTCTGTTTGTGTGTGTGTGTGTGTGTGTGTGTGTGTGTGTGTGTGTGTGTGTGTGTGTGTGTGTGTGTGTGTTGGATATCCCTCAGTCTGCTATCAGTCTCTGTTAATACCTTATTCTCATGTTAACCTGCAGCCTGCATCTGCAGCGTGCTGATAAAGCTCCCTTTGCATGTTGAAAGGCCCCTTTGCTATGATTGTTTAGCGGTGGCAGGGACCTTAAAGTGACTTGTCAAATTGTCAGCTACACCCTCCATTCCCTCCTCCTATACCCTCCTTCCCCCTCTAGTCCAGAGCCACATTTTATATGAATTATGGTGTATTTTATCAGCAAGCAGGGTAACAGGGGGAAATGTGTGTGTGTGTGTGTGTGTGTGTGTGTGTGTGTGTGTGTGTGTGTGTGTGTGTGTGTGTGTGTGTGTGTGTGTGTGCGCGCGTGCGTGCGTGCGTGCGTGCGTGCGTGCGTGCGTGTGTGTGTGTGCGTGCGTGTTTGTGTGTGTGAGAGAGAGGGAGAGAGAGAGAGAGAGAGAGCAAGAGAACCATCCTGAACTTGGTGACAAGACTACATTTATAAAATCCTTGTCATGCGAGGAAACATTTTCAGAATCGAAGACAACGTTGTGCTTCATGTTCCACAAATAAAACCAAGATATGAGTGTCTGAGATGTGAGTGATTTATAGTAATCACAAATGTCTTGTCCAATCCATGAACAAGCTGAACAACTCATGCCAACTCAAACTAATGTCAGTATTTTACATTTCTCTTTACAAATGTCTAAATACAGTCATCTAAATTGATTTGACATTTCAGCCAGTGATAGTAGTATTGTGTTTCCTCCCTTTTGAACTCAGCTGCAGATCTCATGTTTGCTGAGGTGACATATTTCTATAGCTTCTGTTCTATGTGCAGACAGGATCTGTACACAATCGACTGCCTGCATCCTGTCTTTTGTTGTCCTTTATGCGGCCGTTGTACGATCATTTTGTGTTGAGGTGCCATTAGAGTTCTTTAGGGATTGTAGTTATTACCAGTTGAATGTAGTTCATGCAGGCTTAAGGCATTGTGCATGTAGCCTCCCCTCATATAGCTAAGTAACACATGTTCCCAGGAGTCATCATAATATAACAGATGTTTTGTGATATGTATCATTGTTCTGCAGGATGTAAACCATCAAACATAAAATGCACAAATGCACATTAACATTATAAGATTGTTGCTGACACACCACCTTTTGCACATTCTGCATTTGTCATAACATTCTGAAAATTGTATATTCTGCATGCCTCTGTCTAGCTCTGTAGCCTCTGCTTCTTGATAGGCTCGGCTTTTGTGTGTAAGGATAATTCACTCTGATATATATATATATATGATAGATGCATTTATAATTTCCCAATCAAGCATTCATATATTGTGCTCATAAGCCTTACATACTGTCATCCATATTAATTAATTAAAACATTTGGGATCAGATAGTATGGTGCTAACTATGCATAATTACAGGAAGCTGTGATGCAGAACCATGGAGAAAAGGTTTCAATGTTCTGACATATTAAGGATTGAAGTCTAAGGGCCTGATCTACTGAGGTCCCAAATAAAGAGTGCTAAATTGCGTGTGCATTATAACAGATTGCACATTTGGCTTGTGGGCATTTTGGGGGTAATCTACTAGAAATAATTGCGTAAATGATAACAGGTGCAAACATGGTAGAGGCAGTAGTATTTAAATGGTTTCCGCCATGGAGCATTACGGAGAGCAGAGTGACCGCAAGAGCAAAGTGAAATTTAATGCCATGGAATTGGAGGTGTTAGTGGAAGAGGCAAACAGACATGTTGTTTGAAATATTAATATGATGCAAAGAAACACAATATGGGAGAGTATCTGCGAGAAAGTAAATGCTGTGGGTAAAACAAAAAGAACAACCTCCGAAATTAAGAGAAGCTGGCAGGACATAAGAAGAAGAACAAAAGAAAAAATAGCTCATAATAAAACATCTGCAAATAAAACAGATGGGGGGGCCGGTGGAAGAGATGCCTCTGACCAATATTGAGCAGCAGGTGCAGTTCACTTTCTGAAAAATCCTGTTCTCTCCGTCTTCTTCCTGCCGTCTCCTCCTCACCACAATAACTGCAGCCATCTGTGAACAACGCTGTGCTTGATCACCGCAATTATTTTCAGGCTTTGTAAATCACAATGCGTGTGCTAAATTAAATTATTAGCATCTACTCGTGTTATTCTGCACGCAATCCTTCGTGTGCACCGTAAGTAGATCAGCTTTCATATTTTTTTTGCGCGTGAAATCAAGTTTGCACGCGTTTTTACACGCGCAAACCTTAAGTAGATCAAGACCTAAGAGACTATGAAGCCGTTTTCCGACATGACCACTAGAGGATCTCCAGAGAAATGGGTCCAGACTTTCTCCAGAGTTTGCCTTTCACACATGAACAACGCAGCAGGAGATTCTCCGCTCAGACACCTTCACAACAGCAACAAATCCTCCAAAGGATTCGGGTGAGGGTGGTGCAGCCGGGCAGAGGCAGGATGTCATTTATTGATTGTGCTGCGAAGATCCCACGTTTTTGGAGGGAACACAGGAACACATACAGCCCCTGTGGAGAAAGTCCGAAGGGTCTCCAGAGTTCAGTGCATGTCTGAGAGCAGCTTATGACAGTGGGGCGATATCACAGTGACATCACCGTAAGTGTTGCCTCAATAACCGCTCATCCAAAACACTTCAGTCGACACTGCACCTCCCTCAGGCTTGTCAGAATTTCCCCCGCCTATAGTTTCAACTCGATTGGTGGAAATGTGAAGAACAGACAGACAGAGAGAGATTTCTGGATTCTCGTGCATTCCATTTTGAGCTCTTTCAAACACCCTACTGGCTATTTTTGAACTATAAAACACTTACAAGCCACAACAAAGAAACGTTGGCTTCACAGATCAATAGTTGTCATCTCCCCTCAGCTTGTCACTGGATGACAGTGACTCAGACAGACATCTGACATGACTCAGATGCTCTCAGAGTGTTTTCAACACAGACAGGATGCTTTTGGACACACAAAAAAACTAACAAAAATGCTCACATCGAACTCTATATACAAAAAACGAATAGTAGATACTATTTACAATATATACAAAGTTAACTGTGAGAGTGACAAAAATATCGAAGCACGAGAAACACTGTGTGGAGATCAAGTTAGTTGCCAGAGTAACAGTCTGGCGTCGACAGGAAGGTAACCGACGGGCATTGCGGAAATGGGAAGTACGTCATACTACAGACAGCTCATTGATTTTTTTATATTTCATGGCTGGTAAAAAAATTACTTGAATCTTAATAATGCTTTTTTTAACAATTGCTAACCCTGATGGTTTGGACATGCTCGATTTGCTGCCATAGAAAAAATTGCAAATGTGACTCTGTGAGATTGGTTAATCAGACAGTCCTTTGCTACTCAGTCTGAGGACTTTACTATTCACAGGGAACAACAAAGAACCAATTATCTGCAGGACTCTTTTATAGAGACGAATGGCCAGAAATTCCATCAATGTCCACAATGGTCCAGGTTAAGTAAAGTGCACATTTTAGTGCTGAGTCTCAATAATTCCAACTTCTTCTTATGGGCGGATCTGAGAATTCAACTGATTAGGTAGAAGAGGAATTATGTCTCATGGGTGTCACTAACATTGCTTCCAAATTACATATTTTAGTAGCCTCCCCCTTTGTAAAAATGAAAATTAACCACATAATGTCTGAATGTTTCAGAATGTTCCTCCTTAACAGGTAAGAGGCTGGATGCACATCTTAAACCTCTATACCCTAACGCCCACGCCACTGGCTGTATGAGCAGTGTATGACGGCTAAGCCCTGACCTGCAGCGTGTCGCAGGCCTCTGTTGTCTGCACAGGCAGCGTGTCTGCTGGTATGATCACTACAATGAAAAGTGAGACGTTCTGCTTCGCACATGCGACGCTCATGCAGCCAGTGTCGCTCGGACATCGAGGTTGACATGTTGAAGCTGCATTACTCTCATGATGACATTTTATTGTCACGATGATGTTGCACCCTAAAATCCTTATAAATGTACACAAGCAGATTTCACCAATCTCTGTAAAAAAATTCTCCTGAATCTCTGGCAGCTTCACATCTTACCATGAGGAGGGTTATCCTGAAGATTCATTTCAACCTGTATTATGTCCTGAGGGGCAGCTAAATTCACTGCTCTTTAATAGCTTTTTGAAACCCCTCTGTCACATTTTGATAAAATGAGCAGGTTCAGAGTACCATCCATAACCCAGGTTCACCCCAGCTGCAGAAGCAGTGGTTGCAGGTTGGAGCTTTGCATTATCCTTATGGACAGAAGCCCTTTTACCTTTTATCTGCCATTTGTACATGATGCAGATTTCCTTGCTACTGGTTGTTGTGGAAATCGGTGTCAAAATATCTGTGGAATTTATTGGCAGAGAGTATGGATCCTTGGTGCTGCAGAATCCAGATGCAGATCTTTATAGAGTAAAGATGAGCACAACAAATACATCATAACTCACTATTATAACATCATAGCAGTTAACAATAGAGACAGAAATGTGGATTCTATTATTATTAATGTTCTCTACTAAGCCGGTTGTTTGCTATCCCTTCTGTGCTGGCGGTGGGTCTGAAGAGACTGTCATTCTTATTTAGGCTTTTGTTTTGGAAGAGAAAGCGATGGAGCCGCTGAAGGGGCTCAGGTTACTTATGTTCAGTCAGAGCAGCAGACATAATGGTCGTTTCTTGTAGGGAGGTGGGGGAATGAGATAGATGGATCTGGAAGGAGAGAGAGCAGAATGGATGGAACAGAAAGAGAAGGAAAGGCAATAAAGTGAGGAGAGAAGAGGAAAAAGACAATCTTCCATCCAGTCCCCAAGCACCTTAAGGGATAAGTTGATTTACTGTCAAATCTGCGGTGGAATATCGATAATCTCAGCCAATCCCCTCAATCTACCCACTCAGCCATCGCTGGCCTCTTTTCGAGAGAACCCTGGGCGAAGAGCAGGAGCAGAGACATTAATATAAAAGAGAGGGAAATGGAAAAGAGGCTGTGTTTGTTTTGTGTATGTATGTGCCCCAAAATATAGCCAGACAGAGGGTGTTTCTCTGCCTAGAGAATTAGAGGGAAAAAAGGCCCTCAATTTTCTACTTGAGCAGATTTCAATTTACGCACACAACCCCTTCCGTGACAGCATCCTCCCGTTGTTATTGACATCATTTAGTGCTGCTGTGATAAAAGATTGGCCACTTAGTGTTTTTCATTAACTTTCCATCATTGAAAAGACACTTGCTCATACAGGAAGCTGTATGGGTTAAAAATGAGCTTCATGGCGAGCAACGTAAACCGTGTGTCTGGGTACGAATGCAGCACAGGAGGGTCTGTAGCTTGTCTGTGGGGTTAATTCAGTGTGAACTGTGTGAGCATGAAGGTGGAGGCTGGTACTGTGCACTACAAATCACTGATGCAGATTTTTCATTTTCTACAATTTTTTGTACTCCTAATAGACTGCAAAGACATCCGGGCATTACTAGAAGCAGGCTTATGTTAACATTTTGTTTATAACAAAAATCCCTAAATATTTTCTAATCTGCTCTGTAAATGCAACCTTAACACTTCTTAAATTTTTTGCTAATGCAACTCAATTAGTCAACAGAAGATAAATAATCACCACTTTGTTAATCAATCAATATAGTTTCAGTTGGTCATGCAAAATTAAGTTTGAGGACTTTTTGATTATTTGTAAACTATCTCAAAAGGGCATTATCCTGCACAGCACTGTACTTCATGGTGTCAGCAGCAGATTTCTGGAACTGGTCGTCGCATGTCATCAAAAGCTGTTATCAATGTGTTCCTTTTGGTATTAACACATCTGTCTGTTTCACAGTGCTACAGGCTGAAGGATGATCTGAGATCCCGCTTGCTTTCTCTGTTTAATTCCAGAATCAAAATCCAGGGGGCGTTATCAAAGGTCGCAGACTAAAATGCCCCTGGATGCATTTGGATAGATCAGTAACAGTAATGAAACGTCCAATTTACGATAGTGAATTGAACTTGTCCACATCTGCACTAGCCATAATGTTAGTTTACGAAAATGCTTCAGCGGCGCAACTCTGTCATATCAGACGCTGTAGATAAATGGTTGTGATTGGCTCTCTGAAAGGGGGAGAGTAACATTAGAAGATGAATGTATCTAAAAGTACACTTGTGTTTTCTTGTGCTTGAATAATTTAATCTTAAAAAGATCTGTACCTCACAAACAATAACTACTTCCATTAAATAAAAATCATAATTATGATAAATAACACTCTTAATTCCAAACAGCTGAACAATTTTTTTATAATTCTCCCTCAGAAGCATAATACCATTTGAATATCGCAAATTACAAAAGATACATATGTAAAGGGCAGACAGCTGTTTACTATCATTTTCAGGACTTTAGTGAGTGTTATTGGGATTTTTATTGCCGTACTTTATCTTCATCTTCAGGAACAGCTGGTGGAGGCTGGGCAGCCACTGCTTTAGTCCTGCATCAATGTCCACCCTTTTCACATGCCCCCCCCTCCCTTGCTGCTCTCCCAATATGAATGCAGCTCTGCCCCTCAAGTACCAGATAAGATGTTTTGTTAAATCTATTTTTTATGTAGACAGGGTAATAAATGTGCATGAGTAAATATCATGTAGTTGGCAATATACTTTACTGGTTCTTCTGCTATACCACTGGTTATCCACAAGCAAATCATAAACATTTATTATGTTTTTCAGATAAGTATAGTCATTTTACCCATTGATGGGTGAGAATAATGCACCCTACTGGTGAGTTGTGCTCTGTAGCACTATTGCACAACTGCTAAAGTGACTGAGTGTGTGTGTGTGTGTGTGTGTGTGTGTGTGTGTGTGTGTGTGTGTGTGTGTGCGTGTGTGTGCGTGTGTGTGTGTGTGTGTGTGTGTGTGTACACATTATGGTTGACAGATCTTTTGCCAGAGCCTCAAGTCAGGCTCTTGAATTAGCTGAGGGAAGCCACGCATCAGCTGAGTCTGTGTGTGTGTGTGTGTGTGTGTGTGTGTGTGTGTGTGTGTGTGTGTGTGTGTGTGTGTGTGTGTGTGTGTGCGTGTGTGTGAATGAGTGTGAGAGAGAGAGAGAGAGATTGTTTCTTTTGTCAAGTCATTAGTCAGTGTGAGGCAGAGCAGACCATGTCATGTGACAAAGAATCACTTCCCAGTCTCCTCTTATGTTGGTATTCACTTGAAGCATATTAACACAGGGTGGTTCATCTTTTTGATGAGGACCACTGATGTAAAGACGTGTCTCCCCTTGTGCAAACATGAAGCTAAAACATCCCAGGCATGGGAGAAGATGAGAAGGGGTTTACTTTTCTGCAGCCAGCTACCAATGTGTGATCAAGATGATTTGGATTCACTTTTGGGGGGATGTCATACTGTCTATCTTTATATACAGTCTACGGGTGGGACATTCATAATATTGCATTTCAGGATGCAGGATCTTCAATTGAATAAAGGTCAGGATTTAAGGGTGTAATCTTGACCCCAGTTTCCAATATAGAGCAGTTCAGCTCATTTGTTGTTTATTTGTAAATTTGATCAATTTGATGAAAACAATGTAACAATATGAAAGATGTGTCTCACACTGATCAACATGTAGAGCTTTATATGAACACTATGGTGAGTTTCATTTTCTGCTACAGCAGGCGGCTGTTTTCAGAAACTGTGCACTCAGTATATGCTCAGCACCAAACAGCAGATGGGCACATTTTGTGATGAGCTGGTGAACACATTTTGTGTGAAGACGGGGATACTGGAAGGTTCTCTTCACTTTAGAGTGGGCGGAGTAGGGTATGGATCAGAAAGCATAGCCTGCATACACATGAAGGTTTGATTAAAGTTCAGTGGAAGCTTATTCTTCGGTCACATCAGTGTTTTGGTGTTTTCAATGTAAAACCTGTCAGAACTTATAATAGCCTCAGGGAGGGAAAGAAAGAGCCTTTATTAGACCATGGTGCCTCTAATATTATAAGGAAAAAGATGCACATCTCTTTTACGCCTGTTTCTATAATTTGTGTGGAGGAATCACTTACGGAGAGAATGTGAGTGAGCTGGGAGCAGCTAGTAGACCTGCAGAGGCTACCACAAGCTTTCTGCCCACTCTGGATTCCAATAACTGATCACCTTTATGTTATTTTCAGGTTTAACAAGAAAAATTGCAGCTTGCTTTATTGACAATGTTAATTATTGGAATTTTACCATTAAGTACTTGGTTGATTAATCCAAGTTTCAATATCCATGTTTGAACACACCTAAGCAGATGTGTGATTGTAATGCTATCATTTCTCTATCACAGGTGGTATATAAGAACAATGACATCCGACTCGAGTTGTCCCGCCTGGCTCGAATCGTGGACCCTAAGATGAAAATCCAGGGTGAGGTGTCCTACAAGTGTGAGAATGTGGCCACCTTGGACCCCATTTCTTTTGAGACTCCCGAGGCCTACATCAGCCTCCCCAAGTGGAACACCAAGCGGATGGGATCCATATCTTTCGATTTCCGCACGACTGAGCCCAATGGCCTAATCCTCTTCACCCACGGCAAACCCCAGGAGCGCAAAGATGCTGCCCGCAGCCAGAAGAACACCAAGGTCAGACCATAGTCATCAAGATTTCATTGATGTTTGATTTCCCTTCTGCTCAAAGAAATACCATCTTAAACATATGTGCCAATATTCAGGCAGAGGGACTTATGAATCCTCTTGACGACTGGTAAAATGGGCTTCAGACAAAACAGCAAAGCCAGTTGCATTTTACCTAAAAACTATATATAACATGGAAGACCAAGAATCACAGAGATCATATATAACATTTTGGCCAATTGAAGTGAAGAAATGTTTACTCATTACACTTCATAACAGGTTGCATACATCTATGACTTATAAGCATTTAAACCAAGGATGTTTCCAATGTTCCTCCCTCAGTTTATATTTGAATACTTTTAATAAATATTCACATAAATATATTGTATTTATGTGCTGCAATCAAGATAAACAATTTGTGTTTGGGGCTTAGCAAAATGTAATGGTATTATTGGGACTGAGAGGTAAACTCTGATCATGATTTCTTTTGCCTTTGTCCAGGTGGATTTCTTTGCTGTAGAGCTGCTGGATGGCAGCCTATACCTGCTGTTGGACATGGGCTCTGGGACTATCAAAGTGAAGGCCACCCAGACAAAGGTCAATGATGGTGCCTGGTATCACGTGGACATCCAGAGAGATGGACGCTCAGGTCAGTTGTGATGGCGAAGTCGGTGAATTAATGAATTTTCCATATAATTCAGGACCAGATTTGTTTTTGAAAATAGCTTTTTAAAAATTAAATCAAACTGTTTTTCCAATTCACATGAATGGAAAAGTGGTTGCAAATTAGTTGGGCTCTATTGTTGAAATAGAAAAATGTAAACACACAGTCGAAAGACATGCAGATTGGGGTTAGGTTGATTGGAGACTCCGCAGGTGGAAATGTGAGTGAATGGTTCCTTGTCTAATAAAAATTGCACCAAATGTTTTTTTGTGATATGATCTTGATACTGTTAAATTTTCCCCTTAATGTTTGTAGAATGATTTCTTCCTGAAATCACGGTTCAATCTTGTACCACGGTTGACATCAGTGCCTCCTGCACTGTCACTAATCTAATCTCCCTCCATACCTACCACAGGTACAATTTCTGTAAACAGCAGAAGGACCCCATTCACAGCCAGCGGTGAGAGTGAGATTCTAGACCTGGAGGGCGATATGTATTTAGGGGGGCTTCCCAACGATCGCACCAACCTCATACTGCCCACTGAGCTCTGGACGGCGATGCTCAACTATGGCTATGTTGGCTGTATACGCGACCTTTTCATTGACGGTCGAAGTAAGGACATCCGTCAAATAGCTGAGGCACAAAATGGTGCTGGCATTAAACCGTCATGCATCAAGCAGCCAGGCAAGCAGTGTGAGAGCTACCCGTGCAAGAACCGAGGCGTCTGCAAGGAAGGCTGGAACCGATTCATTTGTGACTGCACTGGGACTGGCTTCTGGTCACGCACCTGTGAGAGAGGTAAACGTTTGCATGTCAAGTTCTCTTACATCATTTTAAGAACACACTTCTGAGACGATGCAATGGTGCCCTAATGCTGCAAAAACAGATTTGACCTGTCATTGTAACTTTTATAAAAGAAGTCTTGATCAAAGGCTTTATCGAATGCTGTAATAGAAGACAGATTAAAACTGTGACCCACTGAAAGAATAGGTTTCTTTAAAGAAGATGGGTTAATAGGCTGAACCTTATTCTCATGTCATTGTGAGCGCAACACAAAAGGGAGAAACAAATAAACAGCTGGCATGCTGTAGATTATGTAATGCTAAGAGAGGTTTTTTTAGAACATAGTATTAGTGTCTTCCAGATTAAGAAAGGCATAGGCCTCTTCCCTCAACCATATTTGGTTGCCTTCAATTTTTTCATTTCAATTCGATTTTATTTGTATAGTGCCAAATCATAATATACATTATCTCAAGGCACTTTAAATAGAAGGTCAAGACCTTAAAAACTAAAACAGTTCCCACAATGAGCAACACTTTGGCGTCTGTGGAGAGAAAACACTGGAAGAAACCTCTAGAACCAGACTGCTCGTCATCTGCCTCGACCGGTTGGGGGGAGCAGAGGAAAATGGGGAAGAGAGGAGAGATGGATGGAAAAGATGGGAGAGAAGAGAGAGATATAGGGAGCAGGAGGAGGAGAGGGAGAGAGAGAGGAGAGAGAGACCAGGAACAGTGGTCTACCATGCAAATGAACACAGCTTCTATCTTAACAGCTAAATGTAGCTGTATGTGTCTGTTGTTTTATTTGGGTTTGAGTTGTGGGTTTTGACCTTTTAGTTGGATTCACATGGGACATTGTCATTTCCTGTGAGATTACAAGTAGGTGTGGTATTCCACTTAAATGGTCAATTTATTCCATCTATACCTTCAAAGTAAACAAGGATTATAAAAGTATTTATCAGTATAAAATATCAGTATATAAATTTTGGTTTGATCCAATCTTGGTCTTATAGTATAATGTTGGCCATCCTTCCCAACAGTAATGACAACATTGTACTCAGCAAGTTGATTGCTGAGCACAATGTGGATGACATCACTGATGGAAATATATCTGGGTAAGCAGCATGAAGAGTCAGGCTGTAAATAAACCAGGTTGGCAGTGTTTATTTGGAAGAGCAAATATAGGTCAATAAGAAAAAAAACTCTGCTCAACAATTACTATTGTGACCACCAGCCAGGACTAGAACTTGGCTCGAGCATACCTGCAGATTAGTTTTTTGTAGCGAATGCTCAATAAGACAAAACTAAACAACCAAGGGAGCATGTCAAATAACATTGTGAGATAGTTCTTGAGTGACTGGTCCTGAATGTTTCATATCGTGGGTCAGACCAGCATGTTCATTATAAAACCAGGTTACAAATATTAATAGAAAATAACTGATACACTATAGAGTTGTGACATATAAACAGAACATTTTAGATTTAGTGACATAATATTATCCCACCTCTTTCTTTGTATAACTGCAGGCTGTGTGTTTACTGCTCATCTCACAGTGATTGACCTTGAAAACAACTTCTAATTCGTGCTTATATGCATGATTTATTTTCACACATACATTTCATATGCAGTAAATAGCTGTTAATGTCTTACATTGATTATTATGGAATATATATATCCCCAAAGCTAGAATGCTTCAAAGAACAAAGAGCTTCACAAATCTTTTTACTCGTTGACCTTATAGCAAATTATAGACCTACAAAAAACCCACACATCTCATGTAAATGTATCTAATGTTGCAAATTAACCAAATCCACATGACCGACGTCACCAATAATGAAAAAAAGATCTATCAGGGTGTGTTTTGTTCGTTATTCACTGATTCGGAGAGATCCGGACAGAGAACATTTCCTTCAGCAAAGGTCTGGAACGTCTAACTAGCATTAGAAAAAGGTAAAAGTGGTTGTTTGTCCTTGTGCCCAAGGTAAGTTGTTTCTTACCAACACACAAAGTCTCTTGTTTCAACTGTTAGCTGCACTTCACCCCATGATATCCCATGGCACTGCTCTTTTTCGTTTGTCTCTTCCGTAGCTTTTAGAAAACATGCACAAATACAGACAAAATGAGCGTAGACAGAAGGCCTTGTCCGTTTCTGTAAATGTGTCCAACTTTTAGCATAAATGAGACTTAAGTTAACAATATCATGTAAACATTTTAAACCTCAGCATTCAGCCTGTTAGCGGGAAAAAAAATTGTTGTGTCATGTAGATTTGATCTCATTGTGACTATTGAAAGTGCAGGTGTTGGTCTTTCTCAATTCATTTAGACAGGAGCACAGTCTTGAGTGGTGAGACTTTAAGAGTAGTCAAGAGATGAGGCAGCCACTGTGCCCCAATCAAACAGAGACGCAATTGTCTTCGTATGTAAGATGCTTTCAATGTGATGTAAGAATTTACTCATTCTGATGACAACTGAAGACGAGTTGAATCTAGAACCCAGAGTTACTGCAAGTCCACGGTTTTAATCTCTGAAAACCTCCTAAGGTAAACTGACTTCTTATTTTGTTTGGAAGGCAGTGTGCATGGCTTTTTTACTTAACCAAGATCATATAACTCATGGCACTTAGGACCCAGTGTCTTTTAAACTGAATGTTTGGAGTGAAGAGCCAATACTGGTGTTGGGAGAAACAACCAGTAGAGTTCCCAGTAGTCAGCTTATAAGTCTCGACAGTCAGGCTGACAAGTTACAGTAAGTTAAATGAACATGGCCAAGTTGTTAAAGGTTTAAAAAGTGCTCAGTATGGTACTGCAGTTGGCAACGCACTGTGTAGGAACATGAACACTCAAAGAGCAAGCAAACAGCTTATAAAACAGCTGAACAAAGCAACAGACACTGCCTTGTCCCTGATGATGAGAATGATGATACAGAAGTGCTAAAGTTGCTGCCAGCCACAAACACTCTGTCCTGTTTGACTCCAACCTGCTGACCACCTGAATCCCCCCATCCAACCCCTGGATCCCTATCAACATGCTGGTGCAACTCTATAACAAAAGTCTGAACCAGTTTGTTTACTCAGTTGCAGCTTGTTATAGCCATTCATTTATTAGCTCTAACTTAAAAGTGACCGGAGTATTTGCTCAAAACGGCATGAAGCATTTTCTCTATTGAATTTATTGTTCCATAAAGTACACCACCCTAAGTATTTTACAAAAGTCAAATAAAAATACATTTTAGTCACATTACAGTGAGTTTGTTATGCACCATTTAGAATACATAGCAGCATTGTTTTACTTAGTTCCATATACACAACATCGAATGCAGAACAATACGGCAGCTCTATGGTTAATTTTACCTTTTAAAAAAGATGATGATGTTCAGCTATGCATTAGTGGTGAACTGGACTTAATTATACTAAGAGGTTTTTGCAATGATGCTGACTCCATTAACTCACACTAGGGGGCAAAAAAATCCAAAAGACATTTCAATATAATGTAGTCTATGACAAGACCACAGCTAACTAAGATCTCAATAATACAATCTCTGGCAGTTCTGTTGCATCGGAACAATTCCGTATGTCTACCATAGTGATGTGTGTCAAAGGGCAAAAGCTGTGCTTTTAATGGTTAACAGGGTTTTTTAAAGTACTTAGTAATAATAGTTTATCCATGTAGTTTTTAATACTACTGTATATATTCAAAGATTTCAAGACTAGTGCCGAATCTCCACCCACTGTTGAAGCCTGTCCTTCTTCCCATCATTCGCTTCATTGCATATTCATTATGGTCAAGGTCCAGACAAGCAGACAGTTTACATGACAGTAAAACAATTTTAAAACAATATTGCATCTGACTGTTACGTCTCAAAACTGATGTTTCATCATATATTTAAGAATCAATATTGGTTATTGTCTTGACAGCATCAGTATTAGGACTGTATTGTTTTAGGCCTAAGGACCCCACAGTGGTTTTTAAAACTCACCAGTATCCTTATACGTCCCTTTTCTGCCACAGCATCCAGACTTTAATAAAGACTGGTCAGAGTTGAAAACTAATTAACACATCCCCAGCCCACACAAATTGCTCCTGTTGCTTTTTAGCATATCAAATAACTGCTTTCCGATCATATCTCTCTACCTATAGCAGGTTTTTCTCTCTCTTCATCCAGTGGGCTGCTGGATAATTATTTCCCCTGAATCTCATTTTATTCTTGAAAGGAAAAGTTATGGGGCATCAGTGGATCAATCTGATATTTCGACTTAAATCATTTTGCAAGAGATTTTATTGAAATATTGCAATATGATTACCAGGAGCCGAAGATTTCATTATGTCTTTTTTATTAACACTATCACCTCTAATAGATATTCATGTATGAACATCGTTCTATTATGATATATTTAGGTCATTCTTTTAACAGTATCCAAATGAAAACATTATATCATCCACTGGATTTATTATATATATAATACATCACAGCTCTTACTCTTGGGCAGAGGCACATCTTGGTCTAATTAACATTAGTTTAATCAGAAGATTATGGATTTCTTATAAATGCTAACACATCTTTGGCTCAAACAACAGAGGTGTTAAGAAATCTGTACAGGTAGGAATCCTAATGATACCATAGATCAAGGTCAAGGACGTGTCGTGACAACAAGTAACAATTTTCAGTGGAGAGCTTTAATTTCCTGTGTGGTATAAGTTTCCCTTATCTTTAGTTTGATATTTACATGGCACTTTCAAGTGGACTGACTGCCGCTGTTGAACTACAGACTTTGACATTTATTCATTTGGCAGAAGCTTTTGCGCAAAGTGATGTGCAAATGTGATTCAATCAAAGGCACAGTAGATCAAAGAGTCTTGAGAAAAACCAGGCTGAAACAAGGCTTGGTGGATAATGTAGTGTAACATTTAAGTGTGTGGCATGTTTTTTCAAGAGACTGATTGATAGAGAGAGTGAGGTAGACTCTGAAGACATTGGACTTCGGTTGATCTCGGAAAACTGGTTCCACCATCAATTAATTAATCAAATTGTATTTCGAAATATATACAAAACAACATCAAGGTGCAACATCCTCTGGCCTTAACCCTCGACATGAGTAAGGAAAAAACACCAAGA
Source organism: Hippoglossus hippoglossus (assembly GCF_009819705.1). Taxonomy (NCBI): domain Eukaryota; kingdom Metazoa; phylum Chordata; class Actinopteri; order Pleuronectiformes; family Pleuronectidae; genus Hippoglossus; species Hippoglossus hippoglossus. The sequence continues at coordinate 24,540,709 of NC_047172.1, read as the reverse complement.
AAAACATAGGAACCTCAGAGAGAGCCACATGTGAGGGATCCCTCTCCAAGGACAGACAGAAGTGCAATAGACGCTTGTGACGCATGTAACAGAACCACGAAGGGACCAGTAAGAGAAGAGTTTGCAGGTGCTTGTAAATGAGAATGTTTACACACCTGAGCGAGGGGATTCAGCTGGGTGACGCTAAAAGATTATGCTATTCTGATCTGATCATGTATTTCAGTCTGTAGAAGGTTCCAAAGAATGGTTGTGTCAGTGTGATTTATGATCACCAACATATGAAGAACTATGTTAAATAAAGGCTGGGTGAAAAACGATGGTTACTACACATAAATCACATGATCATTACATTCATCCATCACGATGCATATCAGAGTGAATTCATGTCATCTTTTGTTTCTTTTTTTTGACAGAAAATCATGCCCCCAGAACTGCCGAAGGTCTTTTAATCTGAAACATCTGTGCAGGAAGCGTTGAGTATGATTGACAGAAGCTTCACACCGAATACAAAAACAGCAAAATAGAGCTAATTACGGAAATTAAATTAACCCAGCATCAGAGTGATGAATGCAACATATCTCTGTCACTGTACTGATGCAATCAGTGCTGTGAAAATGTACACAATGCTGAGGTTTTTTGTGAGACAGCAGGTAATCATGGAGGAAGTGTTGAGTTTGAATTTACAACTAATCAAAACTAGAGCAGATGAAATTACCCACTCATTCACAAACCCCTACTTAACTATACAGGGTCTCCTATGTAGAGGATTATATAGCGAACTCATCAACAAAATAAAAAAACATTTTCGGACCCTTCTCGGCTCATTTTCACTGCGCCGGTAATTATGTCATTTTTGCAGGATCATGACGGACAACAATTAACTTTGAATGTTTATTTTATACTTAGAAGAAATGCATTTAGTTGTACACTATTTTAACAAAGCATTGTGGGAAACAATATGCACTATATCGGATATAAAAATGTCAATGGCACTACAAAATGGAGAAATAGTGGACTATATGGTGATTAGTGAGTGATTTCGGACACAGCCCAGGTCTCACTCAGCTGGTAAGCCTTTATCAAAATTTGTCCCTTCAGCTACTTGCTATGTTTCCTTAAAGGATGATGCACACTTGAGGGTAATTGGGCAGATTATAGACCCGATTAGACCCGATTCGACTATGTGTTAGGAACCGATTATAAGCCAGTTGGAGCAAATTATCTGCACTAATAATCCGAAAGTGTGAGGGGTTTACAAAATAATCTTAATGCTACTGATTCTGTCAGAGCCTTCATGATCTCAAACTGTAAATATCAAACATGTAAATATCAAAGCAGATTGTTGTAAATATCAAACATGTTTGATATTTACAACAATCTGCTCCAACGAAATACCGAGCATACGCACAATTGCCACTAAGAGCGAGCTGACCGGGAAGTGTTACCTATGTTGCGTACTTGTACAGCTACGACTAAAAACAACAAAGCATTTCCAACTCACCTCTAGCTCCCGCTACAAAAGCTTATTCCACCCTCTCAGCCATGACTTCATCCATAGATTTCATTCTCTTTTTTGTTTTTCACTGCAAAACAGAACACATGCAAGTGCAGCAAGCTGACAACATCGACCCTCCATGTTTGCCTTTCCTCTGAAATCTCGTTTTATAATGCAATTTTTTGCAAGATCTCTGGAATCCCTTCAGTGAAATTGTTTCCTCCAAACAACAATGTCCGGTCTTAAATTCTGGCCAAATCGTCCAGTGTGTGCGTTATGACGATTATAAGAGCCTAGTTGAAAATCCTCTAGTGTGCACCAGGCCTAACTCTTCTCAGCAACGTTAGTGAGCTGAGACTCATTCAGTTTTTGGTTCATAAGGACCAAGCAGCACAGGTTTTATGACAACAGTTTCCTCATATATCTCACCCTCTGTACAACTCACATGTATTAAATGGTCATTGGGTTTAGCTGGTCAAGGTCAGTCAGTTAAAAGTGTATCAATCCGTTGGTCACACTCTATAGGGACATCGCACATGCACGTCATTACAGACACACGCACAAACACACACACACACGCAAAATAACAACCAAGAAATATGACATGTCAGAGTTAATCTGACAGCTCGGCTCAGAGCTGTAATGAGAATTAAATTGTATATATTACACTGGGCCATCATCTGACACCTTGTCAAACAGACATCACTCCCAGATGTCCGTGTGTCCAAACATGGCCATTAATTTCGTGTGCAGTTGAGGATGAACCCGGGCACACGTACATGTGAACAAACAGGTGAACAGAGAGCAGAGTGATATTTATCATCACCTCATTGTTCATATGAAGATTTTAAGGTACATTTACAACCAGTTAAGACCAAAAGATATGTATTCCTTTTTATTTTGCATGAGCAAAAAAACACAGCATGAGGACAAAATTATATACAAGCCAAAACACTACAGTACCGTAGTATCAAAAAATATGATTGCTGTTGATTTGATGCTGTGTTTATTTCTGTCTGGCTGAACAAAAATAATCACTCAGGGAGAGCTTGTTATCTCTAACCTTAGGATAAAGGTATGAACATGAAATATCAAAATAATCTTGCAATGTGGTTCATATGATTCTGTATGATGCAGTTTTTGTCTGCTATAGATACTTCATCTACTTATCAGCTCCCCTTTACTGGGGTTGCCACCAAATAACATCTGCACAACTGCCATCATTCTTCTGTAGTTATACAAACTTTATATCCACAATGTAAGTGATACCCTGATAGTACAGTTAAGTAAAAGGCCCAAAAATAATAACCATTAAATGATTTCCCTTTATACCTTTGAAGGCTGTCTTCAGTTAAATATCCTTTACAGTTTGTGTTTAACAACATATCTAAAAGAAATGTAGGGCAATGCAACAGTTAGCAGTGGCACAATGCTTCCAAAGGTATATACAGTCGGGGCATTTAAGCATAATGAAGTTGCAGTAAAAAGGAAACCTCAGCAGAAGGACCAATGAATGTCCGCCTCAGTTGAGTGGGCCTTACATGTGTGTGTTCAGTCCACCAGCAGGTTTGGACTTTGACAGACTGTCCACATTATGAAGCGAACTCTGCAGACGACAGCGACTTTACAGAGAACAGAACTACAACAAAGTGATATCTGGCACTTTGACTTATACTCTCTTACAGTAAATTAGCCCTGTTTGGAAAGAGGTTTATTTGTCATTTAGACACATGAAGACCACTGTTCATTTTCCATACATTTTAAATCATAACCATAAACGTTCGCTAATGTTAACCAACAATTTGGAAGCCTGTGACAATGTTGTCAAGCTGTAATAGGAAAGTCAATACAGAAATATGCTGTTTCATTAATGAGCCTGCAGCCAGTTTTGAAGAGCTGGTCCAGATGTTTCCTGCTGTGGAACTGTCTGCAGGCCTGAGAATCCTCACTACAGTCGGCAGTCAGTGTTTACATATCCATATGCAGGGATGCATTTTAGATCTGTGTATTTCTGTGTGTGTGTTGGTTTATTCTGGGCCTGTCTGTCCAGAAAATGAGTTACAACTGTACAGCAGACCCTACTGAGCCTGTCAGGTTTCTGAGCTCATCAAAGTTCCAATTTTCACTCAACCCCTAGTGTGGTGCCAAAGTTGTGACAGTCTAAAAAGTAGGTAAACATATAGTATAGACAGTATACATCTGTCACTATATGTTTGAAGTTTGACATGTTAGACCATACAAAAGGAATTCTAAGTGGAGATTCCTAAATTATGACACAAATATGACAAGAAGACTCATGGGTTCTCACAGGGTTTAAGACATCTAACAGGAACATATCTTTGCATATCTTTCCCTATCTACATGTTAGATTACACATCAACAACCCAACAACACAACTTTTTTTTTGTTTAAAAAACACAAGAAAACATTATGTTTGTTGATTAAGTCAAGTCAATTTAATTGAACTAACCTTGGTCAGTAATACTATCTAGGAGTAAAGTCCATCAGATGTACTGACCATGGATGTATCATCCTTTTCCATTTCGTGAAATGTTGTCGTGTATTTTGTTTTGTTGTATTGAGAGAACTTCAGACAGCATAAGGTAATAAAATTATTAACAGGCAAATGTAATGTTATAGTTGTTATGAATGCACTATACATGACAATTTGAATTGTCAGTTTATAGCACCTTTAAATTTGCTCATAACAAAACTATTTAAGCTGTTATTCTAAATGCACGCTCCAGACGTTTGAAGTTAAACTATATCACTCCCTGGTATAGTTTAATCTTCACCCTTTTCTGCATGTTTATGTCCTTGAAGTCCATGTACTGGCACTTTTTGTTTTTCACTCTCCATTTTCCCCTGTCTTTCTCAGATCTCTTGTTTCTATAAACCTCCATTTTCAATATGTCAGTTATTAGGCTCATCACTAGTCAAGTGATAGCTTGTTTTTATTTTCTCCTACTCTGGGTTCCATCCATCATTTCTACTTCCTCACCTCCTATTTTCTTCCCCTCCTGCTTTGCTGGCTGCAGAATTTCCAGGCAGATAGACGGACTGTGTCTCCACCCTCTGGCCACTTGATGAAACTTCATCCTTCTCGTCATGCAGCAAAATTGAACAAAGGGCGTTTAGAGGACACGTAATGTCTCAGCATATTATTGGTTCATTTATCATATTAAGTTAATGTGACAGGACAAATAATCGCCTCAGATTGATGCCAGTTGAGTGCAGGAAAACAGCAACCAGCACTGCTTGGATGAATGTAAGATGAAGTGGAACAGAGAGTGGGCAGTAACAGGGAAATAACAGCAATAAAAACACCAGCCTGTGGTGTCTAGCTGCTGATTCTGTTGGATCCTGGCTGTGAGCTTTCATTAAAGAAAAAGAGAGCTTAAAGTTGCCGAAACACATTGGGGTTTTTCCCCGCCTCGTTCTACTTCCTCTTCTCTGCTGGTGAGGAATAAAGTCTTAAAATAGCAGCAGATACAGATTTAAGCTGTGTTCTCATTGCACTTGAAAACTTGAAAAGCCAAAAGTTCTGTGAACAAACAAAATGCAGCCACTGGATATGAAAGACCAAGATGAAAAGGGGGCTGGGAGATGGGATAAGGGAGAAAAGAGGCTTGTTTTCATGAGTCTACACACTGTAAGACAAGGAATCAACATGGCTAACTGCAACGAGCCCAAGTGACAGTAATATCTATTGGCTTAATTATTAAAACAGCTTGTTCTCAACATAAGACAACAAATTCATTTCAGTCTTTACTGGGTTAGGGTTAGGGGTGGCGGTAGCTGTGACTGTTGTTGTTGTATCCACAGAGGGTGAAGTAATTGGTCAGATAACATGTACAATCTGTATTGTCATGGTCACAGTTGCCATTTGTGACCACTGTGAGCTCTGTAACACCTCAGACGGCCAAGGTGGATCTCAGGAAAACACCAGTCTGCTGGATTCCAATGTAGCAGCATCACAAAAACAGAGCACTGACCTTGACAACAGCAAAACAATTAAAAGCATTGAAGCGACAAAATAATCAAAAAATGTACCATAGATTCAACAACTTTCTGGGTCTGCTGCCGTAAGCTGACATTCCGGCACAAGGGTGTGGTTGTTAACAGTTGTTATACTCATTTGTTGTGGGGCTGTTTAGGTCAAGCATTTGGCTCTCAGGTGTCACTGTGTGTATCCACTGTGTGGTTGGTAGTACCACGGACAGTTTGAGGCAATCAAATAGGGGAAATAGAGGAATGACACAGGTTTGGCTCAGTTGAGTGACACATAGTGGCTTGGATTGGTTAATCTTCATTTTTTTTATTATCTTCAATGTCAATTTATCCAGAAAGGTCACATGCAATATGATTTCCCTGGGTGGGTGCTATATTATCTATCGGTGTCTGAGCTCCCAAGTACTCAGTGATCAACGCATCAGACAATGGTGATATTGAGAATAATAAATCTCAAGAATACATGTATACCAAAATTGGTTAAGCTTCAAGGATTTTTGGACTAGTGTCCTTCTTCCTGTCTGTGCTGTACTACAGTGACAAGGACTTGCACAGCCCTTCAGTCTGACATGCAGACTCTGGAAGAATCTTCTGAACTTTAGCCAGGGGGCAGGGAGAGGATGTGTAACATGTGAAACCATGTCATTGTACATAATAATATATATTATTATATATATATTTATATTTATATATACAGAGACGTTAAAAAAGGATCCAATGGGAGTTTGTTGAAAAGGAATTACGTTCACAAGCATCAGTTAATCAATTAAACAGTGTGTGTGTGTGTGTGTGTGTGTGTGTGTGTGTGTGTGTGTTTATATGTGTGTTGCAAATAGCTATATGTTCTACTTCCTCGTGTAACCCCACTCCTAATATCCTCTCCATCCCATTATTTCATTAAAGGTGGCCTTTGGAGTTTTTTGTAAGCAATGAAAATTCTGCTCACAGTGAGTGTTACACACCAAATCGCCTCTTTGGAATCAACTTCCTGGTTTAAATCACTGGTGTTTAGCATCCATGTTCCCTCATGTCTTCTTCTCCCTTGCCATTGTTGGTATGTTGCTGCCTGTTACCTCCACCTGTTGATCAGTCCTTATGCACAAGCTTGAGACAAACAAAACCTATACCCACTCATATAAGTACACTGCTCCATGGTACCTTCAGGGTACCTTTAACATTGACCTGCCACACTGGAATGTTTTTAATGTTTTTAGTTAAGACTAGTTCCGGTTGAAACATTACAGTCAGACAACTCACGTTCAAACGTTTATTGCAACAGTAGAACAGGTTTAGTGTTTGGCGTCTAGGCTACGACTTAATCACCCCCCCCCCCCGATATGATAACACAGATATGATGGGAGTGATGAGCAAATACTTGTAACCCCCCGTCGGAGCCTACAGGTGGATGCTGGGGTGGTGGAGGGGCTGAAGCAACTGGTAGCAATACTCCAGCAGCAGTGCGAGCAAAGGGGGTGATGGTATAATAGATGATTGTGGAGAGTGAGGTATGTCACATGATGTATGTCACATGATTAGAGCAGCGCAGCTCGAGTTGGCTGCCTGAACTAGCTCGCAGGGTTCGCTTCATTTGCACATTTGTTATGAATATTTAGAGTAAGACTGACGTTTTTATCGAACCTTTTCCTTCTTTCACTTTGTGTTTGTCATCTGTAGATGTAGAAGTAGTCTCACCAGACATGATCACAGCAGCGAACCAATTAGTCCTTTATTATAGTAATTCATATCAAAAATATCATAAAATGTAAATAATGCCAAGTGTCAGAGATTGGGGACTTTTTCTCTCTCATTGGTCATCAACATTTTTAGAACATCCTTCAAGAGCCACACAAAATTATCTAACTCATATATCACACCAAGCCCTGATCCAATTGCTTTATCTGCTTCTCTTTGGTGAGGTGACTGATGTCAGATGATAGGGATGACAATGATTCCTTAAATAAACCTTTGGTAGTGCCATTGCACGCAACACCAATAATTCCTCCCTCAAAGTCAGTATATTTTTGTCTAGAAAGGACAGCTCCAGGCTCTCAAGATGGTTTATGCTCATATAATTGAACATTTGTTGGAATTATTCAATGAGGTCTAGACTTGAATTTTTTTTACATTTCTCAGTTTTGTGCTCATGTGTTGCATATTCCTCAATTAAGTGTCTAAATTGCAAGCTAAACCTAGGACAAGGTATCCCAACATAAGTAAAGCTCTACTCATTGCAGAGTGCCCCTGGAGCCTCGGCAGGTTAATCCAGTCATGGTCTGTACCAAAGCAGTGGACGAAGCTATCCACGTTGCCAGCCTTGAGACCGCTGGCATGACTGATATATGAATATTGGCACAAAGTATCATGTTGTCACAGGGACTGACTTTAACCTTACTTGAAATATGGCTAACATCTCTTTATGCACCGGGATTTCTTCCACAGAGGCTTCCATCCTCTCCTATGATGGCAGCATGTACATGAAGGTGGTGATGCCAATCATCATGCACACCGAGGCGGAGGACGTCTCCATGCGTTTTCGTTCCCAGCGAGCCTATGGCCTTCTCATGGCCACCAACTCCCAAGACTCAGCCGACACACTCAGGCTGGAGTTGGATGGGGGTCGCGTCAAACTCACGGTCAACCTAGGTATCGTATGACCCCCACCCCACCCAAACCATCTGCCTCCACACCCACATCCTTCACCATGAGATGGTCTACTGTTGAGCAGTGACCTCTCTGTCCTTTCACTCCTCTCACTCTCTTTCTGTCTATCTTCTATCTCGTCTTTTCATCACTTATTCATCCCTATGTTCCCTTAAAGGTTCCTACCAGCTTTAGAACATAGATAAGAGAGTTTTTATCTATTGCATGGGTGTTAATGCGTTTTGTGCTCACAGATAACCACGGACTGCTTCCTGAATACAACTATATACTGGACAACAGCTTGGGCTATACCATCATAACTTATATTATTTCAGTGGTTAACAAGTATGGCCCATCTTTGAAAAAGACAAACCATAGTCATATCCATGTTCTTATTTACAGAACTTTTGAGACAGTCACAGCACAATAATCAGAATACATGTTGTGATGTAGAGATAATGGGCTTTAAAGTCTAATCTCTAATAAAGTCTTTTCAAAGAACAAAGTGTGCTGAGACTTTCTAAGAGGTGACCTCCACCAAGTATGCCCTCTGGTCTTCAGTCCATCATTCTACAGGACATTTGGAGAAACCATTCTTGTCTTTCTCACTAACCTCATTTTTCAGTCTGACATGAAGTAATTTCTCTTTCATCCTCCTGTTTTTTCTGGGTGGTTGTTTTCTTTGCTGGCAATGGTGTCTATTATGAAAGTCTATGCTTTTTTTTTCCAGTGTTATGTTTTTACGTTTTCCCCCTGCGAACTTCATTTTCCATCATGCTTTGTCAAAAGATGGTATTCACCCCTTCAAAGGCCTTAAGCCTGCGGCCCGTCAGGTGAACAGCCCGAGAACAGAGCCCAGCAAAACCTACAGCTGGCTGTGACCCCAAATACTTCCAGTCATAATATGTAAAGAATAATACAATGAAAATGTAGTTACTTTATATTTTGTGTAAAAAATATATCCAGTAAATATCACAAAATGTAAGAATGATACCGATGTTAGCAGACGTTAGCTTGTTTGCCAAAACATGGCTAGATAAATTCTAATCTGACTATATTAATTCATGTAAATCATACCCTAGATTAATTCAAAGTGTTTGCAGCTCAAATTGGTCTGTGCCTTTATAATTTCTTAGCCAAGGTTAATCTGCGTGATGTTCTAAACAACCTTCTTAATGTGTAAACACAGATTTAGCCTCTGATCCATCCATAGGGTTACACTTGTTAGCATAGCATAGTACTCCAGATGCAGTGGTTGGGGTTCCTGTGCCTCTGCATGGTGCTGGTGCTGATTGGATCGTGGCTGTTTGCTCCCACTTTTCTGTTGCGGTTGACGACACATGAAACCACCAGCCACATGGCGACCAACCCTCACTGTCATTATAGCTACATACAGCTGTTATTCTGGCCCAAATATGTCATGGTCACACTATTGTCTTACAAATTCAAATTGTTGCTGAAAGATTTACTAATATGATTTGGATTTGCTAATCAAAGATCCATGGGTCTAAAAAGAATTGCGGCTGCCACCTTGTTGGTGCAGAGGCTTTGGAGCCAAATATTTAAAAACTAAATCCAACAGTCAGTGCTGGGTTGGAAAATTCATGTAGCTGGTACTACAAGTGGCCATTTTAGTGTAAATACTGTCCCTAAACAATTCATACATTTGAAGTCTGGTACAAGCTCTAAAAAAGCATCTAGCACAATTCTATGACAAATCCAGCAATTATTGTATGCACTATTAAATGCTTGTTTTGGAAAATGTAATATGTACAATCTATTTCATAATAATATGGCATTGATTTAAATATACGTATCAAAATGGCCACCTTTCTGCATGTGTACGTCCCCGGAAGGGTGGACTTTTTGTTTTTGGATGTCTGCAGCAGTAACCTTGAAGGATGCAATTTCATCTGTCATTTATTCTTCCCCATCTAGACTGTATCAGGATAAACTGTAACTCCAGTAAGTTAACACTCAAGTTTCATTTTGCTTTCTATGTTTATGATCTGTTGATGTTTTTTTACGAAGGAAATATGTGTTTTTTGTTTCTTTTCTTTTTTTTTCTTGAAATGTGAGTCACCACTCTCTACCTTCTCTTAAGCCTATCGTGTGGAGGATGAGTATGAGTTGGTTTGAGTACCGTTAGCAGAAAAAGCCTCAGTCAAATGGAAGGAATGGTGACTTACTTTAATAATTAGTTGTATCTTGACGTCTTTCTTTTAAAATCAGGCACTTTATTTTCTACCAATAGTTCTGATGTCCCATTTACTATTTATTCTAAAAAAAACAGAGCCATTCTTACATCATTATGCACTGTATAGTAACAAAATACACTATATATTTTATTTTGCTCAAGGAAATCAATTGTATTTACACGAGATGACATTAAGTGATTCAAATCTGAGAAGCAGGTTTTTGCAAATTGTTTAATTCAATGATATTTAGAGAGAAAATGGCATTGTATGTCTTTGCTACTCTAATACATTTGGTGCCAATATCTGAGACACTTAATTTGAATAGTGTATTGACGATTTTAGTACTAGTGTCCTTCTACCTATTAATGTCGGTTATAGTTCATTAATAATTAGTATAAATTATTTTAATGCACCAGTAATAAGTAGATGAGACGCTACTTTGTTATGTTTCAAGAGCCCAAAACATCTACATCAGCATGGAGCAGTATTTGTTTAGAAGACTAAAGATGAAAAGGTGACATACAGTTTTAAAAAAAATCTGGTAAAACAGCAGTCCAGAATGAGGGTAATAATTGAAAGATATTTGTTATAAACTTTACCAACTTAGCCAAAGCACATAGGAGCAAACAGTACAGCATTTCCCCCTTGATGAATACAATTTAAACTATCAGTGTACTTAATGTGTCTTATGCAATAAGACATCACACATGTAGGAATCTCATACAGTTAGAAACTCAAGGTAAACTTAATTGTTTAAGAGATAAAACATTGGATGATTAAGAGATGATGCACACCAGATATGTGCATTCATATTCTCAGACCAAAAACTCATCCAAATAATCACACTTTTTTTTACTCCTAAAGGTCCAGTGTGTAAGATTTAGTAGTAATGTTTTCAATAGTGTGTTTCATCTAAATTGTACAAATTGTTGTTTTCTTTACCCTAGAATGGGCCCTTTATATTTAAATACTTTAGATTTACATCAGGAGCGGGTCCTCTCTATGGAGGCCACCATGTTTTTTACAGTAGCCCAAACTGGACAAACTAAACACCTTTTGAGTTTTTTTTACAACGGAAGGTTACCACAGATTGTCTTTCATGTTTGCAAGAGGAGGGTTAGGTGAGGGGTGTTCAGCTGCAACCTGACACTTCAACACTAGATGTCACTAAATTCTACACACTGCACCTTTTAATTTTAATTTTAATAATAAATAATCAGTAATTACAGATCAAGAGGCTGAAACTTTCAGTTGATATATAAGAGTAATTTAGTTAATTTTACCACTTGAAATGCACGTACAATCAATACAACCTTGTGGATCTAGAGTAGAAGAGATCAAAGGATTACACAGTTTAGTTCATAATATGAACTCTCATACACAGAAATGACAAGGATTCTTATGTATGATGCAGTACATGTAGTGAAACAAAGAAACCCCAACATTTCGATTGGATAAACTTACAATCCTAATGTAGTTACATGTGAGCTTTGTAGGGAAAAAGTCAAGAGATTTCAGTCAACAATGCTGTTCCATCTGTGCAGACATGTGCACATCACTTATCTAAATTGTCCCTATTGCTGTGTGGTGCCTACAGTCAAAGGAAAGAAAAGGATTACTGAACCTTTTTTACGGATTACATTCAGCAAGTGAAAGACAATTGGAAAGACTCACATTAGAATCATTATAGTTTCTGCATTTATTAATGCCGATATTTGACAGACAATACAATCAGGTTTGTAATACTTGTGAAATTGTAGAACAATGTGAAAGAGGCAAAAAGTGGCTGTATAATTGGCCCCAATGGCAACAAATCCAACACCAGAAACTTTCATATCGTTTTTTGAAATGGTTATTTGTAATGGATTTGAAAGGCTCGACAAACATATCCTCCTGCCAACTGAACTTCTCATTAGGAAACACTAAAAATGAGATTAGTGAAAAGTCTTTCCAAATCAATCAGGATTTTGAAACACTGAAAAATGGTTATTTAGTAGCTAGTATCTAACCTGAGGGCTTTTTAAACAATCTACACATTTCTGTATTTCCTGTCAGCAAACCTATTTAAGGTAACATTAGATAATAGATCAAAAACATTTGGGAATGGCTAAGACTAAAAGATTTAAAAATTGAGCATGTGTCTGAGTGGCTACATTTAATATAACGAGAAAAAAAGATGGAAGGAAGGGAAGTAACATTAAAATAAAGTCTTTCATAAGTAAATGTAATTTTTCCTACCTTTCCTTTCAAACTATTAAAGAGCCATTACTCTGTTCTGCAGCGTAGTGGTCAGGTTTATTTTATGAGAATGACTTTATGTCAGGGGTGTCAAGTAGTTTGTATATTTTAACTGTATATTTCACTGACTAAACCAAACCTCTGTTTCCTGAAGGCGTAAGAACTAGTTAGAAAACTAGTTTGCAAATCTAAAAAGCTGGGTGTTTAAATTCTGCCATTGATTCCAGGCTGACTGGTGAGGAAACAAAGGTTTGGTTTTAGCCTCATGTCCTGTGTCTTTAACTCTGTGATTGACCATTGTTCTCAGGCAAGGGACCGGAGACCCTGTATGCCGGGCAAAAGCTCAATGATAATGAATGGCATACAGTGCGTGTGGTGCGACGCGGAAAAACCTACAAGCTAATGGTTGACGATGATGTAGCAGAAGGTACTTAACTACATCAACTCGGATTGTGCTTGACGAATTGTACTTATTTTTTTCTTTCAAATAGGTATTGCATCATACTGTGGTGTGTTGCCCTAGAGACCGCCAGTATTAGTATGTAACTGCTACAAGGAAAACATGTAGACATGTAACTAGAGCCCGACCGATTTGTGAATTTGTCCATAAAAGTCAGCTGATATGAGCCTTTCACAGACATATCGGTATCTTCAGGAGTTGTGCAAGTGTAAATTGGAAACCAGGCAAGAAAGTCTAGTTGCCTACGTACACTTGTTGAACTCCTGAAGTTACCATGACGTGGATGGCTGAGAATCTTCACAGATACGTTTGCCAATATGAAATCCTTTTTTCAAGGAATAAGCAGAAAAGATGTGCACTTATGTTTACATTTTAGATTCCAAATATTTATTTTATTTTATTTTATTAATTAATTTATATTCAGTTGTTATTTCTGTTCATATTTATAAAATGTGTATGGTTAAACAATAGAATACCAAGCCAAAAACATCTTCTGAATCTGTAGACATTTTTTACATGCACACACACACATACACATCAAACAATAGATAGATAGAGAGAGAGACAGACAGACAGGGAAGGATGGATGGATGGATGGATGGATAGATAGATAGATAGATAGATAGATAGATAGATAGATAGATAGATAGATAGATAGATAGATAGATAGAGATAGATAGATAGATAGATAGATAGATAGATAGATAGATAGATAGATGGATAGATCCACATCAGTTGGGCTCTATATGTAGCCATTAGTGACAGTTTGCATCCATCTAATTCTGCCAATGTAATCTTTTCCTTGAATCAGCCCTTTTGTGTTAGTGTCAGACAGTGTTCTCTTTTCTTTTCGTTTTTTTGTCTTTCTTTTCAACCCATCCCCTTCACCCTCCCCGTCTCCAGGCCAAATGGTGGGCGACCACACTCGTCTGGAGTTCCACAACATTGAAACGGGCATCATGACAGAGCGTCGATTTGTTTCCAGCATCCCATCCAGCTTCATTGGTCACCTGCAGAGCCTCAGGTACGTTCTTAAGTTTTACAATTAATGATTCTGATTGCAATTAGATGACAAGCTAACAAATCCACAGAGAACTGCCACCCACATTGTGTTGCTCTCCAGGATTCTTTTGCCCCTTTTGGGTAATCTTTTTGGTTTTACAGCACATTTGCTCTTTGGTCCAGTCCCAGAATTCTGTCTATGAACAGAAGACACATTTATTGAGTAGCTGATGTAGAAAATAAGAAAATAATATATATATTTTTTCTTAGTTAATGGGGAAACCAGAGTGCAGAGTTAATAGTGAACGTGCATTCATACAAGATGAATACTAATGTTGCACTATGCCTCCTGAATATGTAAAGTCAAATGTTTAAACATTTATTGAACATAACATTTGACAGACATATGATGCATTAGGCAGTGTGTTTGCTAGCTTGGTGTGGAACTCTTCTGGCCCCAAATGGCTCAAAGACTCTGTGGAGAGTATCTTACCAAAGGGTCCTTATCCAAACATTTCTTTACTTTCTATTATCCATGAACAAGATCTTTAGAACCTTATATATAGGAGAGTAATTTTAAACCTGTTCCTTTCCTTTCCACAGATTTAACGGCATGCTCTACATCGACCTATGCAAGAATGGTGACATCGATTATTGCGAGCTCAACGCCCGCTTTGGGGTTCGTTCCATTATTGCTGACCCTGTCACCTTCAAATCCAAGAGCAGCTACCTGAGCCTGGCCACCCTGCAGGCCTACACGTCCATGCATCTCTTCTTCCAGTTCAAAACGACCTCGCCAGACGGCTTCATTATTTTCAACTCTGGAGATGGCAATGATTTTATCGCTGTAGAACTGGTTAAAGGGTAAGTTTACATTTTACTTTTGAACTATTTAAGCTTTTGTCTGTTGAAATTTTGATATACTTGATTTATTGTCTTAAAGTGTCTATCTCCAGTATTTTTATTACAATGTATGAAGTGATAATTTAAAAACAAAATGACTGTATAAAAGGAATCATTTGTAGTGTTGAAGTAAGAGAAAACCTAGAATTGAAGCAGCAGCTGCCATAAACTTAGCAGAGCTTTTTTTTGTACGTTTACGCTCAGCTTTCCAGCCCAATCCCTTTGTTCAAGCCACAGTAGACACATTAGAAAGACTACAGCAGTGGGAACAGAGAGTGAATATTGGACTTACATTCATCTTGTGGACAGAGAAACTCCAAGTGAATGATAATGTCGCTCTGTAACTGCTGGATGAGTAAATAAGTTCACGATATCAACTTGTTTCTACTGCCCCCATGTGGTCAAAAGGAATAATAAATAATAATAAATGGATGATGTTTTTAGGTGCTCTATTCTAAGAGTACCATCACAATGAGCACTGCTTGAGCTTAGTCATGCCAGTGTTCTGCATAATATCTGTTACATGCTGTTACTGACTATTCTAAGTTACAACATTTATGAAAAGTTTATATGATGTGAAATCACATGTGGCCAGTGCATCCCCCAGGATCAAACACAATTCCAGGGCTGCAGGTTTATGAACATCACAAGTAAGAAGTTAGAAGGCTGGACGTTTTTTTACACAGCAAATATAACAACTCAACAACTTTTCTGTTTTGCAGATACATCCACTATGTCTTTGACCTCGGAAACGGGCCGAACCTCATCAAGGGCAAGAGTGACAGGGCACTGAACGACAACCAGTGGCACAATGTGGCTATTACCCGAGACAACAGCAACACCCACACACTGAAAGTAGATGCTACAGCCACGAGTCAAAGCATCAATGGGGCCAAGAACCTGGACCTCAAAGGTATCAAAGGCCATTAAACCGTCCACATGTTTATATCTCACTATATGCACTGCTTTCAATCAGCCACATTGGTTTAAGTTGTTTAATTGCAAAAATTTAGGTCATTTCAGAATTTCTTCTTTCTTGAGTATGAGAAAAGCCTGTTGGACTTAAATATTATATGCAACTAAACTGCAACAGCAAAGTAATTGCGAAAGGTTTGTTTTTTATAAACATAATGATAAATGCTGTTAATATACGTAAATCACAAATATATTGTTCTGCAATTGTCTTACATTTTACTGTGTAACTTCCAACATTTGATGATTATTATTCACAAATAATTTGTTCAAGAAGTGGGAGTTACAGTTATTTCACATATCTAAATACATTTACAATTTACTCAAAGAAATACATCAAAATGTATTTTACCCTGACAAATAAAAACTGCACAGATCTGTAAGACATTGACACTTACAGAAACAATGTATAACATTGACATTAATATAAGATATCTCTATAATCTGTCTTTTGCCCCAGGTGATCTGTTCATCGCAGGACTGGGTCCAGGCATGTACGGCAGCCTGCCCAAACTTGTGGCCTCCAGAGAAGGCTTCCAGGGCTGTTTGGCATCAGTGGACCTCAACGGTCGCCTGCCGGACCTCCTCAGTGACGCCTTGTTCCGCAGCGGGCAGATTGAGCGTGGATGCGAAGGTACACCGTCCCTCAAATCGCAGCCTGATTTAGACTACTACTACACAAATGGCAACTCAAGCTCCGGCAGCCCTTTCTTCTTGCTCAATGCAAACAGTAGCTCCACAGCCCTGCATCCATACGGAAGTCCCTCCCTCCTATTAACTGTGCTTGTTGCTTCACTTACCCACTGTTAGAGTCAGGCCAAATATCAAATACCTCCTCACCCACACCACCACACGTTATCGGCCACATTGGTCGCCTGCTAACAGTGCCGTCACACCCAACAACAGAGCAGTTTTTGCCAGTGTAGTAACATTAAATACTGCCAAGTGCTTCATTTTTATTTCTCATGCTTTGTGCAGTTTTGTCTCTTTTTTTTCAGAATTTTGTGAATTTTTAGATCCTTAAATAATATTATAATTTCAGAATCTACTGCAGAGCTTCTGACAAGTTCAGGTGTGTTGATACAAAGATATGTGAATTCAATTGATTGTACAAAGATATATAAACATTAAGAGCGAGATTTTGCACTTTAAAAATCCTTTTATGGCAAATCTATGGCATATGTACTTGACTCTTGACTAAGCCCTGCCCCCTTAGTAATGGTTGCTTTGCCTGTCAAGTTTCCACTCTAGCACTGTGCATATATAGTTCACAGTGATAACGTTGGCACCAGAGATTTGTTGTGAATTTAGAAACAGTGGATCCTCGCCAGGGGTAGATATCAACAGCTTTTTATTTCGACTGACTATTTTAATGTTTATCATTCAGACTCAGGTTCAAGATAAAATACAACCCAACAAAGAATAAAATACATACAACTTACAAAAAATATATACATATGTCTAACCTTAAGGACAAGTATACCAATGCTTCCACAGCTGGGAGCATGTAGTGCATTAAGTTCATATTCAGAGTCATTGAGCCGGGAAATACATTTATACAAGTTTTTCTGGTCAAATGACACCTGTCAGTGGCAGATTTTAGGAATGTCCTTCCTGCATCTTCACCAGTTAGTGATTTATGATGACATGGAAATATTGGATCATTTTGAAATTAAAGATTCAAATCTTGAATATTTTGATGTTTACAGTTGCACTACATTTCTTAAGATATTTTTGGGCTTCTGCCCTTTATTGACAGAAAAGTGTAGGGGTGAAATGTACTGAGAGAACGGGGAAGACATGAAGACATGCGATGGAACCTCTGGCCGCTGCCAGTTTGCTTACATAACTGCTTACTTTAGTTTGATACATCAAGAATTTTGAGGCAGTATGTTTCACACTGACATATCAGAAGAGTTTGTAGAAGAGGACTCACCTGTAAGTCTCAGGTAAACTTCCTCGACCCCAGTAGGACTTAGCTGCTAATGTTAGCCTAAACTCTGATTTGTTTTCATCAGGGACTGCCTGGTTTTACACCGCCTTTCATTTGGTGGATGTGTCAATTCTGAACCATCTTTTTCCAACATGACCCTTTAATCCCACAAAATAATGTAGCTAGCTAACACAATGTCTATATACCTGAGCTGACCTGTCACGCGGAAAGCTGTGCTTACTTATGTTAAGCTATCGCTATTTAGGGTTGGGGTTTAGAAAATGGTCAAATACAGGTGCACAAAGATAAAATAAAATATATTCTAGTGGTCATTGAGCCAGGCACTCTGTATATAAATATATATATGTATATGTATAAAGCATAATTTAAAAGGTCTATGAAGAGACCTACCTCACGGCAGCCATTTTGAAATGAAACAGTTGCTGATCACATCAATGAAGGTTTTGTTGTATTAGGGAGTTTTAATTAGTACTACCTGTGTTTACTTACTGTTTCCTATCAAAATGGCAGCTGTGAAAAAAAGCCAGTACATCACAGCTGCATTAGAAGTCTGTATCAGTCCATACCTGAACTCCAGACCAAACGGTTTGTTCTCAAAGCAACACTTGCCAAATTTCCAGTTGTTCATGCATTTTATGAAACTTCATCAAAACGGGCTGGTGAAACATTCCTTATGATCAGCAGGTGTCCCTGTTGTGTCATATCCTCCTGTGGGAGTCATGCATTTTTATTTTCTGTCATCTTTTTAAGGTTCAGGTTCAGCTTCCACAACCTGCTCTTGTTTGCATGGAAGTCATTTTCTGTGTAGTTGTGTTTTTTTGTTCATATGTCTGCCATATCATTCAGTTGGGCATTGACTTTATTGTATGCTTTGAATTTTGTTTTATCAATAACATAAAGAGCCCCATGTTAGACAAATGAATGTGCTGACATTTCATTTTAATCACAACAGAAGATAAGCTCTTATCTACTGTATGTCGTCCTCGCTGTGACAATCTGAATGGGGTTGATAACAATGTTATTCCCTCTACTGTATGTACTACAAGAAAGTAATGGTTGATTCATTTAATTTTCAAAATAAAATTTCATCAATCAGTTTGTTGTTGTCCATAGCATTCTAATGTCTCATGTGTTCCTTTGCTTTTTTGTGTGTCTTTTTCCACTGTGTATCATGATCAGTTGATTATTCATTAAAGCTGTATTGCTATGCACTGCCTGTATTTAATGACAGAACTTTCATCAAATAGAATCGATTTACATTTCGCCCAATCAAAGCCCATTATTGATTACTGAGTCTGCAGCTCAGGTTGTGGCAATACATTTCTTCACCACTAGGTGGTGATACTGCCTTGCTGCTCCTATTTCAGATCAGTGAATTCAATCCCAAAAAATACGAGTTGCCAATAATGACGGAGATATTCCAACATTTTAATTTGTCACTGTAAGTTCTGCAACTCCATTCCTTCCTCCAACTCATCATCAGATCACATGAACTGCTCCTTTCACATAGCAGCTTGCCTCATATCACCAGGTAAGTCTCCACTTCACACATTTACCTGATTTAAGTTAGATGAGCCAGGTAGATTGATCTATGTACAATTTAGAAGGGAAATTCCTCATTTTGTATCATTCAAATATCAATATATTATCCTGGTATCATAGCGTCCTGAAGAGACACTACACAAAAAACACACCTTAGGTTGAAAGCTACAGTTATATATTATATTATGTATAACGGAGAAGTACATTTTTTAAAGATAATATAATATTATAAAATAATATAAAAAATATGACACTATCAACACAATATTCACAATAATCAATAATAACCATTAATCTCCCCAGCCCTGCCTTACTTTTCAGTCTGGCCAAGCTGTGACATTTTAGCCAAGATAATAGTTGAAAACAGTATATTTGTCATAGTAATCTCAGCTTCACAAGCATTTGAACAAAGTTTCCAAAGACGAGGCTTGAGGCTTGTTCTAGAGGTTTAAAGCAGAGATGAACAGATGAATAGCAGTGAAAAACAAATCCTGTGTGAAGACCCATTTTTTCACAAACGACAAATGGAGAAAAAAGGAAAGTAAAAAAAAACTGACACTTTAATTCAAAGTGGTGATTTAATGAAAGCCCCAACTGTTTGTATGATTAGACACAACCAGCAACAAGAGAAGATGCGTAGCTTTGAACACATTCATATATTTGGCTGAACATTTTTTTTTGCAAATCCATGCTAACCTCACAGTCGCTAGGTCAAAGCACTAATGTTATGTTTTATTTCGATTTTTGACTATGAATGTGTCAGATATGGTTGGCAGGGCCAAAACAAGAGCTAGTAAGAGTTTTAACGCAACGTCTCTGAGCTGGCTTTACTGATGCACTTATTATAGTTAACCCTCCAGGTAATTTGTAAAATATTATAACCAGATCTGTGTGTGTTTGTGTTGTGTGGTTGTGGCGATGGCTGGACTCCCACAGGTCCCAGCACCACCTGTCAGGAGGACTCCTGTGCCAACATGGGCATTTGTATCCAGCAGTGGGAGAACTACACCTGTGACTGCTCCATGACCTCCTACACTGGCACACAGTGCAACGATCGTAAGTAGTGACACATGTGTGCTTGAGTTGCTGACACCACACCCAGGAGTATAGCTACAGATGCAAAGGCACACAGACCGCACAACCACTCCAGCATGCACAAATTCAACATGACAAAAAGTCACTTTGCATTAAACGTGTCAACGACTTGATTCTCTTCTGTGGCCTGCCCTGTGTGTGTGTTCGCCTGTACGCCGACAGCTTCATGCACAGTTGAAATTCAAGACACCCACAGTGAGCTGGGAGGAAATGAACTGATTGTGAAACCATATTTGACACAACCAGGAAATGAATCTCAAACAATGTTAGCTAACACTAGTAGCACCTTGTCACAGAGAGTATTACCCTTGTCTGTATTAAATCTATTAATATATTAAAGTTCCTGCAGTCAAACATTGATTATACTTCACAGAGTTTCTTTTTGAAAAACTAGCTTCTAGTCACACACTAATCATAGCTGCTTGGATTCATTCAGAAAATGTAGTTTAAAGACGTTTTGAATAACAATAATTCTTTCCTGGTGACAACATGGTCAGTCAGTTAGATCTTTTTTCTTCTCGTGTGCAGAGTCTAGGTTTGTGATGTTTTCTCTCACTGTGTGACGGACAGAAACACTAGACCTGACATATGTCCACACATCACACAACTGAACCAGGTCGCCTGTTTACTACATTTTTATAAATATTGAACGTATCACATGTCTAAATTGCACCAGAATTAGCACTTTTTTAATATATTTATTCTACCAGGGTTCTGCACAAATGGTGGCCCTGATATATTTTCTTTTAGGCCCCTGCTTAATGTGCCTGGAGCTAAAAAACTGTAAACTATATTACATATACTAATAAAGACGTTTCCAGTGTCCTTTAAATGCCAGACACAACAATATCCTGTAAATACCTAAATATAATATATGAGAAAGATGTGGCCAAATGAGACAAATAATAACAAAAGATTCCAGTTAGACACTACATTAGCTGCAATGCTGTGATCAGATTTCTATGTGGCAAAATTAAATCCAAAACATAATGTCAAAATTTACGGCGAAAGATAAGAGGAAAATAAAAACATTTCAAAACATCTTTAAAAAATGGTGGAAAAATTCATCTTTAAAAACTTGGCAGTCTCCTGGTTTCCTTAAAGCTTTCTATCTGACTGTTTTTGAGAGAGTGTGTGTATCTGTGAGTGTGTGTAAGAGAGGCGAAAGAAGAAGTAAGGAAACGATCCAAGTGTCTGGGGAGAGAGTTTGTTATGAAGGAGTTTGTTATGAAGGAGTTTCTTAAAGCGTCTTTAACGGCTGCTTGTGTGGCTGCTCTGTTCACTTTATTTCTCTCATCCTGCTGCTAAGGAGCAGTGTCATTGTGCATTCATGACCACACCTACAGTCCTCAGTGTGAGTTGGATTCTGAGGACATTACATTGTAAACTCTCATGTTGGGGAGAGCACTTGTCATTTCCTCTTTATAAAAACAGCATTAACAAATTGGAGCCAGGTCAAAGTGCGGTACCCACATCTGATGAACGCACACACAGATGCACACAAATACTCACATACACGCAAACACACACACACACCTTTCTCAAACATTTTTAAAAGCAAACATGCATGCAGACACACACACTTCTCTGTCACTACAAAAAAACACAGAACAACTGTGTGTTTGAATGCTTTGGAAGCAGCTACTGTGTGTCACATTGACATGTTAGTTTTAAGGTTCAGCCGCAGCCTAATGGCTTCTGAACCACATTGGTAAATATAATATTCACCTGTGAATTAAAAAAGGATATTTGTAACAGTTACTCTAATTACATCTGAATCTCGACTCCTTCTTTCCGTTTCCTTGATGCTTCTTTTGGCAGAGACCGTGGTTGTGGTCATCATGTCGTACATCAGATTGAACCTTAGCAGCATTACGATGGATTGGATAGTGCCTGACACACCCGTGCCAATCAAATCCATCTGCTGTCATGATTGGCGGTCAGAAGACATGTTCACATGGACATCAATATTCTGATGTTAATCCAATTAAGACAATAGTCTGACAGACACTGCCATGTAAATGTAAATGTTTAACTCAAATAAGGTCATACTTGGAATAAGCAATAGTGGAATGAAGAAATGTGGAGTATTTTGACTTCAGTCGCAATATGCAGACATATATGCATGTTGCTTGGATTATAAGGTCGTAGCTCATGTAAGTATCCTAATCAAAATAAAGTCTCATTCAGAATAAGGCCAATTGTCAGAATATTGCTGTCAATGTTAACATAGACAGATACACTATGTGTTGATTAACTGCACATGTTCTATCCTATGAGGAAGAGACCCCTTGTTCTGTATCAGAGAAAAAATAAAAAAGATTCTTGGAACTCTACATAGTTGTGTATTCGGGCTGGCAGTGTTGCTATTTTTTATTATTAATTGAGACTATTTCATTTGGATCCTCTTCTGGACTGGTCATACATTATCATGGATGTAGTCTTTAAACTGGTGGCTTTGGCTTAGGGGTAGAGCGGTTGTCCTCTGACCAGAAGGTCGGCGGCTTGATCCCAGTCTTCCTCATCTGCATTCCGAAGTGTCCTTGGGCAAGATACTGAAGCCTGAATGGCCCCTCATAGAAAATAATTGCCGCCCATAGACAAAACTGTACTGTAAAGCACTTTGAGTCGTCATCGAGACTGGAAAAGTAAAACATAAATACAGACAATTTACCATTTTTACTGGAAAAGTGGGCTTTCAAACACAGAGTATTATTCTACTGATGCAGGTGTATATATGCACTTTCTCAGTATCATCCTGAAGTCATGTTAAAACTCGGCTTCTTCTGCTCTCACATCTCTGTCTCCATGTCATTTAAAAATGTGCTGAAAATTGAAAAATCACCATAAAGTCACATCAGCACAACTGACAAAAGGAGATGGGATGGTGTTGTCTAGTTTCCTCCTCATGTGGCCTATCTCTGTGCATTGTGCACTGTGCTGTGCAGACTGACTGACTGTGGGCCTGTGCCAAGTGCTATACTTTGACCCACATAACAATTGAGAAAATAGTTTGGACAAAAGAAAACATAATTATGATGAACACATTTTATTGTATATTGTGATGATGCATAAATAAAATAGCACCACAAGCTAAAGCATAATACTTCTATGAGCACAAACGGTAACTGGACATTATAAGCATCACACAAATGGAGCGACGCCGGCGAGCTAGTTCTGGCAGGCAACTCGAGCTGCACTGTTTCAATCGTGTGACACACTTCATGTGACATACATCATGTGACACACTTCATGTGACATACATCATGTGACATACATCATGTGACATACTTCACTCACCACTACCATCTACAGTACTCATCCACCTCATTAGGCGGTCTATTTAAGCAGAGGGAATTCCCATCCCTCTCTCTGCTTCCTAACTACTACGCAGTATCACAGACAATTGTCTCAGCCCCTCCACCACCCCAGCATCCACCTGTAGGCTCCGACGGGGGTTACAGTATTTGCTCATCACTCCCATCATTCCTGTGTATCATATGGGGGAGTGATTAAGTCGGAGCCTAGACGCCAAACACTAAACCTGTTCTACTGTTGAATAAACAAACATTCAAACGTGAGTTGTCTGACTGAACTAATGTTAAATAAGGCCTATTGCACGTTTGTTGATAAAACTGATTCCACACTGTGTGTATTCGTCCAATATAAAAAGCATTATAGTGACAGTTATAGTTACTGCAGAGTGACAATGCTGAGGACTTGCACCCTGTTTCATCGAAAACCCAAGGAAAATGCATAATGCGTGTACACATATTTCTTCTATTTATGCCTATTTTTTCAGGTAGAGTCTGGATTTTAGGTTGAAAATGTTGGAGTAGAGTCTGTACCATTATAAAAAAGTAATTGTTTAAAGCTTTGGTCCATCCAAAGGGCTTTAAAGATTCAGCTCTGAGCCCCTGATCTCATACCATTAGTCCCCAAGACCTGCACCAGCATCTCAAACACACATCCACCTGAAGCAGCTGTAGCTCTACTTTCTTCCCATGAGGAACTGGTGACTGGGTGAGTTGGTTGTAGGTGCACATAAAATGTGAGGGCCACACTTTGCAAATAACTGTGGGCATGTAGGAATACAGTAAATTGATGTTTGTAAAAGTAGTTGTGAGAAGTTTTTAGCCTGTATCCAGTTAATCAACACTGTCCTCTGTAAAGAACAAACCTGTAGGTCGTCAACACAGCAGCTTTTTATGACCTGTACATATGTTTTACTGTTAGGCGACCTCTTGTTGCCATATTAAATATCACAGGATGGTTAGGTGATGTTAGGAAGTTTCTATTTCTTGAAACATGTGATTAGCCCTCAGGTTAACTACCAATAGGTCATCAATGTATGTGAAGGCTTTGAGTGGTTGGGATGAAACTATCACAGCCATCCACAGAGCAGTCACGTTTCTGTAAATTGACTTGAAGATCAACTTTTTCTTGGCCAAAGGTTCTGCAAGACACACACACACACACACACATACACCCTGTATACTCTCACACACACACACACACACACATACACCCTGTATACTCTCACACACACACACACACACACACACACACACACACACACACACACACACACACACACACACACACACACACACACACACACACACACACACACACACACACACACACACGCCATCTGGGCCACAGCAATGATGAAACCCTGTGTCAACAGACAGCTGCCTGTTTCAAAGGGAGATCTAAGTGGGTCTGTCTCTGTGTGTGTGTGTGTGTGTGTGTGTGTGTGTGTGTGTGTGTGTGTGTGTGTGTGTGTGTGTGTGTGTGTGTGTGTGTGTGTGTGTGTGTGTGTGTGTGTGTGTGTGTGTGTGTGTGTGTGTGTGTGTGTGTGTGTCTGGAATACATGCGTTGTGTTACTGCCACAAGGCATGCATCAATCCTTCCAAAACCTCCTATAGACTGCAGAACCGAAATTGATTTCAGTTTTTAAAGTGTTTCAGGTTTACTCATTTTGCCTTCTCATCCACTTCCTGAACAGTGAACTGTATTTCCACTAAGGCCACAGTGTTGTAAATATCAGCCTTCAGCTGTTGAGCATTCGACCTTGGCAGCAGCAGTGACAGTGTTCTACCAACTGAGATACATCTGAAAAGCAGCACTGTGTCTCAGCCTCTTCAGTAAACTAACACCATCCTGGGTTACTTGATTAACTATACCAATAAATGTCTCATTAGCAGGCCCATTGCCGGGTCAATGATCTCACTTCAGATGAATGCAGGATATTTAAAGAGGCTGGGGAAAAGACAGTCTGTTCAACAGTCAGGAAAATAGAAAATGTCCCCTCACACTCTCTTGATGTCAGCCGTAGAAGTGGTTGGTTTTAGCTCATGGTTTTGAACAGAGCACTTTTACAGGACGGTTAAGTCTCAGTGGTCATATCATTCCAGGAGCAGCAGGTGGATACAGATCTGATAAACCTACAGCCACCTGCCCGCAAGTAGTCACATGAAGAAAATGGGACAATTTGAACATATTGATTTGATAACTTTTGTAAAAACCAAAGGTCGTTAACTCAGTGAAGATGATGTTACGTTCAAGTTTTTTATAGTGGACCCAGGAGCAGACACAGACATACTCTGGCTGGGTTACCATGTTTATCAGGTGAAGGGAGGCAGACAGAGCAGGGGAGCAGGCAGGTCAGTGCAGTGCAGAGTGAATGGCTGGTGGCTGGTGGCTGTAGGGAACTGGTGAGCAGGCTGCAGTGCATTGTGACTGGCATGGAGATCCTGGGTGCAGGGAAACAAAGTATTAGTTATTTCATTGGAAACATTAGAGATCAGCTAGAATAAAGGCAGAGAGCATAGCTATTGTGGTGGAATGTGATCAAACTCCTCTGCACATGGAGTCAGATAAGGTTGAACACTTGACGTTGCTCTGCTCGTGTGTGGTGCCTCCTCTACTGCTGCTAACATGTGAGCCCACAGATTTGTAATAAGGCAGTTTGTGAAAAAGTCGACAAACGTTGATTTTCTGCTCAGGACAGTTTTGCTTGTTTTTTTTTCATAACAAAACAATGTAACACTACTGACGTACTTTCCTGGTAGATCAAGAGGGAATGAAATAGGCGAAGCCGACAGTAACCGCCCTCTACTGGATCCGGAGACAAACTGCTTCAGAGGGTCTGATGCTCTTCTAGACTTTATAGTTTGAATTTGAATGGGTCATTACAGGTAGAATACAAACTTTTCCCCTCATATTCTGTTGAATGTTTAAATTTTGAATAAAAAGTGACAGCCCTATTGTGAACTGAATGTCTTCTAAACAGGGTCAGAATCAGAACTATATGGGCAATAGGTGTACCAGACCTTTGTTATCATGGTAACAAGGTAAACATATTTGATCACGATCGTGAAGCCTTTTTAGCTACAAGAACTACTTGGCTAGGTTTAGGAAAAGCCAAAATTATAACACTGATCTCCCCTGTTTTTGGCAACTCATCCCTCCATTCCAAGCATCCTCCAAATAAATTTTGGTGCACTTTATATTTCTTCACCTGACTTCCTCCTTTGCTCCCATTTTATTCACTAAAGTCATTAAAAGTCACCTAACAATAAAATCTAAGTAAGCATTGTAATACTTTGCTCTCACAGACGATCTATAGGGGTAATTTTTTTACCGGAGGACAGTCTCTTTTATTCCACATAGCACACAAATTAATTATGACTATTATGCTAAATGTAAATGTGAGTGGTTAAATCAAATATAAAGCCTGTACAGTAGCAGTCCAAATGAATGCTAATACATCTCAGTCCTACATACATCAATCTGATTGATGCAGCCGACATCGGCTGCATAGACTGGGTCCTCCACAGGATGTCGCCGCTGAATTGAGACACAGCTTCACTGTGCTCTACCTGTGTTTTTGACTCTTTGGCCTGTTTTCTGGACTTTGGACTCGATTCGATTGCTGGTTTGGACTGCTTTCTCTGGTTCCAAATCTTGCCAGTCTCATCATTCTACAAGCCTTGAACCTTTTTTCTTTACAATAAAATCAGTGGACTACATTAGTTTGGTGTTCTCACTATTTAATGTAAATGGTTGGTTCTGATACCAAGCTTTGTTGAGGGTATCTGGATTAGTGCAGGACAGGGGTCAGGAGAAAAATTCCCTGTCCAGCATAAACTTGTTTGAAGATGGATGTTCTGTTCAGTCTAGGCTGCTGGTTGTAGTGTCTGTGGTTTGTCAGGATGCCTCACTCATGGCCCACTAAGTGCAAACAAAAGTTGTACTTTAATGCTGATGTTGTGGGACATATAGAGCAGGAGGGATTCTTATGTTTGAGGGAGAAAACCAAGATGCACTGCAGACAGGCATGCTCCATTAAAAGGGACTGGACCTCCCATAGAAGCACCAAAAGTTTTTGAGTTAGTTGTGGTCTCAGAAAACGGGTAAATAACCATTAGCATTCCTAACACTGCAATGAATGATATAAGAAATACATTGAATCTTGTGTGTGCGACTCTGGTCAGTGTGGCTGACCTTTTCTTCTGTGAATAATGCATGCAACATGATCCACCTGAGGTGGACACCTCTTGGAGCTGGAGCTTCCATCCATCATAAGTCTGTCGCAGAGCTTATGATGAGGAGTTTGACAAAAGATGAAGAGGTGCAATAAGAGAGTAAACGACCTCCCAGGTCAGACCAGCAGCCGCTGAAATATGGATGTGAACGCAGCACAGGAAATACAGCAGGGTGAACTCAGCTAAGAGTGTTGTGGGGCGCAGTCACGTGGGACTAGAATGAAATCGTTTATTATTTTTTGTGTTGGTCTTTCTGAACAGAAAGTGAATGGGAGGATCAATCATGGATATGCAGGGGGAAAGAGGTATTGCCAATCGAGATTTATGGCCCAATTGATTTATATGACTGAATTCAATTAAATTCAATTAAAATACTGAGGCAGGGGGAAAGTAAGCACTGTGTGCACTGGGGAAAGAACCATAAAGTGTGTGCAGTACCTGACTTAGTCAGTGAAGACAGTCAGTGTAGTGATGATGATGATGCAGGTAAACACCATCCTACAGATAATGTTTGAAGTAGCTTAGTAGAAACAGATGTGTCTGCAGATGTCCCATTAAGCACGTCCAAACTAACTGTGGATGCAGTCTTTACATCAGTGCACATATATCAGTTGCAGGAATTCTCTCAATGTTGATGAAAAGACATGGTCAGCATTTCTGTTTATTTGGATTTACTCTAGAGCCCTCTCTGTCAATGCAGTAGTGTGTGTTACATTTGCGTGTCTATAAGGGATGCACCTTGATCCAAATCTGCTACCTGCAAAAGCACAGATAATGTAATGGAAGCAAATTCCTTCTCCCCAAAATTACTTGTTGTTATTCAGGAAGAAAACATATATTGCTCCATGACTAACATGTCTACTGTGTATCATCCATTATGTCCCTTCTTATCAGTTTATATCATTGCAAATGGACACAGGATAAAATGTCCATTGTCTATTCATGGCACTTTGATTTTACTAACTAGTAGTTTCACTCAGTAAACATTATTAAAAAGTGAACGCTGAGAACGGTCTTCAGGGAATCTCCCACATCTTTTAGACCCATGCAACCTATACGTCAAAATGAATAGAACATACAGTTTAACTGCTGTATGTAGCCTAAAAGATAAATCATTTTTAATTAAAAAAAATTACATTTGATCTTTCAGTCCATATCCATATCTTTGAGGTGTGACATGATGTATGTAGCCAGGTTTTTTTAATACAACTTTGACTTAGTACCCACTTACAACTAATAGACAGCAACAGGTTCAAGGGACAACAACAAGCTATCTGATTTGTAGAGATAGTAATGGACTCACCCAAATTAAAAAAATGCAAATCAGAATCTTTCAATTTATGGAACTTTTTTTCAGTTTCTGTTTGTTCAATGTACCCCCGTTAAATGGAGGCTGCCAGAGTTAAAAACAAAGATAGAGCGAGTGAGATGTGGAAAGAGCATGTGGGAATATGTTTTGCAGTTATTTATATGCCCATATTAAATATATTTTATCCTCTCAGGCCACAACAACCATTGCCAATAAATAATAGAGTAGAAAATACATTTGCCCAATTTTCTGCCCATTTCGGCGTTTAACCATGAGATGTCTCTACATCACTCGTACCGATGCATTCGTATGAAAGTATTACTGAAAGTATTTTCTTTCACTATTCATATTTACAAGATATGAACAGGGTATTGAAGTGTTATTAATGGTACTGTCATTAGCTTTGCATTTTTACCACCATCAGCCATCATTCAGCCAGTGACTGCATCCAAGATTCTACCAATATTTTAGTATGTCTTAAACACTGGTTTGGAACCAAAAGTACAAGAATTTCAAACTACTTACATGGAAATATTACAGTATGAATGATGCAGGCAGTGAAGTTGTGACAGCAACAGCAACATAAAGTGTCCCTCCTTAGAGAGTGTAAAGTAACAAAAAAGCTACCAGCCCTAAATTCCAGGCATTGGTAGAAGAATCAAATCTTGAATATCAAGTAGCTTTTGTCACACAAAACAGCTGAAATTAGTTTTGCACTATAGCTGTTAACCAGATCACTCATCACACCAATCCTTGACATCTTTACAAGTGAATTCCATCAAATACTATCTTTGCTGGAATTCAGTGTTGGTATGAACATTTGGCGTGGTAGGTGTGTGTGTGTGTGTGTGTGTGTGTGTGTGTGTGTGTGTGTGTGTGTGTGAGTGAGACGGGGGCGGGGGCGGGGGTCTTTCCGGATTTTCTTCGCTGGGCATTGATTGGGGTGGGCTGGTCACAAGCGAGTGGTCTGGCAGACGATAACAGCAATCAGCAGGATGACAGGGAGTCTATTTTCCCTTTCACTGGTCTTTATAATTGTCCGGCTCTGTGCTAGATCATTCCAATCGATCCAACAGTCTCCACATCCTTACCCTGACCATCAGCACTGCACTGTAAACATACCCTATCAAATTTAAGTGAAAACAATTCCGATATGGGCTTTGAAGAGCAAAACAGCTCATTGGGATGCCAAGGATTTAAGCAATGTTCATGTTTGCTTTTTTTACTTTGAATTTCTGAAAAGGAGTCAGGATGTCCAACAATCTAGATCAAATGGCTTTAAATTAAATTACGGCGGTTGTAGATAACAAAACTTAACTTTATTTCATGCTAATGACTGGTACTGTGTCTCTAGTGATAGCAATGTCAGTGTGTCCACTAATTTAGTTTTCCTCAATAATATCTCACCAACTATGCTATTGTTTCTGTCATGTAATTTTCCACATACTGTACATTCATGGTCCCCAGAAGATGGCTCTGACTTTGATGATCCCTGCCACCATGAGGTTGATGATTTTGATGTGTTTAGTGTTTCACTCACCGTTGCATCGATAGCTATGAAATTGTGTGAACATACTCGTGTTCAGCAAATGATGAATCTTAATTACTTTAATAAACTGTTGACTTTTCCTGTGTTAGCTTTAACACCTTTTGAGTTTTTATGACAACTGAAGGTTACCACAGGTTCTCTTTCATGTTTGGAAGGGGAGGGTGGGGTGAGGGGCATTCAGCTGCAACATGCAACTTCACCACTAGATGTCACTAAATTGAACACTGAATTAATATAGTATTATTGCTTATTCCGAGTATGACCATATTTAGGTTATGGTAATCAGAAAACGCTGCTACTGTTTACAGTTTTTATTGGAATATTGCTGTCTATGTGAACATAGTCAATGTCTGCATTGGGTTAAAATTTGGTACAGACAATCTTAATGACCTTTACCATACCCTAAGCCTAGTGCCACCAGATGTTATTTACTTATTTGGTAACATGTCATCTACTAGAAGGACTGGGACACATTTCCAATTATAATCCAATCAAAATTAATAGTAATTATAATAATAACTTAATCATAACTAAGCCTATTGTTTTTAATCTTGAGCCGTCATCATGTCATAACATGTATGTGTCCAACATTTAAGTTTAAGAACAAATACCAAATTTCCAAATTTGCTCTTCAGCATTCATTAGAATGTTTGTGAAGTGCTATTGATATGTAGCATGTTAAGCACTAGCCTACTGTACAGGCTCACAGAACCACTTGCATAGCTGTAAACTATGAATTTAATAACAATGGATAATGTCATTTTAATGATGGAATTACTTCAAATCTTGTGTCTGCATGATTTTTTCAGTTGTAATACCTTATCTAAGTCAGGGGTCGGCACGCGGCGCCATAATCATTGGCACTCAGGCAATTTCTTATTAAAGAAATGTTCAAAGGTTTTGACGTCACGCAGCCTGTATTATTTAGCTTGATTGATGTTAACACCACCCAGCCACTAGGTGCCAGTAATGCATCTATAGGCTGGATGCTGATCGCCATTAAATAATAATAATAAGAAGCCTTTCAGCCGGCGCTGCTCGCATTTTCCCACATGAATCTCCGTGAGGTGCAGCCGCTCAGGTGTATTGATGATGGCAACCCTGCTAGTTTAAAAACCGAAGGCACGGGCATTTCAGCCCTCATGGGCAGAAGACTGTGGCTTTGTTTTTCATAAGGACCGTGCTGTGTGAACGTTATGTTTTGAAAATGTTGTGTGCCGAACGTCCAGTGTTAAGCGCCACAACTCTCTCAAAGTCTTTGCCACTGCCAAAAACCATGCGACTGAAGCAAGCTTTCGCAATTCTGAATATGAGTGTGGTTGGTGGGGTTAATGACAAACTTATTATTGCAATCATAATGAGATAAACATGTTTCTTTAAAGTGTTGTTCTATATATAGCCAATATGGATGGAATAAAATTACATGTCTGTTGGAAATATTAATGTGGTTCAATAATGTCAATAATATGGCATACTAATTAACAAGAAAATTTCACATTGGCACTTATTGTCAAAAAGGTTGCCGACCCCTGATCTAAGTGAACAGTAGATTGACAACAAGATTTGTATCGTATTGAATAGAAAATTGAAGAACAAATTGGAAAGAGTAAAAACAAAAGTCTATACATTAAAACTTTGTCATAAGATAATCACAATACTAAAATGTGGAATAAGTGTCAGAGTCCAGTGTGAAGACATACTGGAGGTCCCTGACAGATGTGTTCTTTCAAATACAGTTTTTGCAGTGCAAGCGTATGTCATAGCTATGTGCACGCAACTTTAATCCTGGACTAGCTCTCAATCCACCCTGGCAGTTTGTAATGGGAAGGGTCTCAGGGTGGCAGCATGGCAGTAGTTTGATAACAGGCTAGAGATGAAGCTTTGTGTCATTATATTGTTCTTGGTGTGTTTCCCACCCCCTCCCTGGATGGTGCAGAAAGGTGAGGTTAGAAACGGAGAGGCTGATGTGCTCTGTTTTTTCTCTTTGAAGTGTAAGAAGAGGAGGAACGTCTGCATGTTATTTCACTTTTGATAACTGCAGGATTATGGGTTTGGTGACCTTCATTTGCCTTGGCTGCTGCCTTGGCTTCACACCTCACTGTTCTTCCACAAGAGACGAAGAAGGAGGAGAGCAAGAAATAAAGAGTAAGAGGGGAGGACAGGGGAAGCTGGAATTCGTCAGTGGGTGGAAAAAAAACATCCATGCATCACACTGGACAGGTCATTTGTGCTCTGCTGCATTTGAGCGTTCCTGAGATTAGGAAGTATAATAATTTCTGAAGGGCATGCTTTATGTTAATGTGACAGGCTTCGCTGTATATTTCTGCTGAGGCACCGTCTTTGTGGCACTTAATTTTACTTTAATGGAACTGTTGTGTTGGTATCAACAGCCACCTGAGAGATTTAGACCCGTCCTGAATTAACTTGTTTTTTATAGCAAGAGGACGTCCTCTGATTATTTCTTACGGGTGGAGACAAAACCAAGGACATTCCACAGGAGCCTACTTTGATCCTCAAAGACAAAGAGTGTAGTCTCAACATGTGGAAGAGTTTTGACAGCAAAGGTGGGATTTTGCCCTCTTTTTTCAAGAATCCCTTTTTCACTGCAATGAAAACAGGAAACTGAATTATTCTACCTGCCCAGGGGCTACAGATTGGAATGAGCTGGTAGCTGAATCTGGTGTAGTTTGCATGAGATGCATATTTTTGGTTGTACTAGGTCCCTGACAAAAACTACTGTAATTAGAAGCCAGCTCAATGTACCAGGTTTGTTCTCACCAGGTGTAGTTTTTAAAATCAATCTTTTCTTAATTTTTCATAATTTTACTGAACTGATTATATCACAGTTTGCACTTGTTCCCCTGAAAGCCCGAACTTTCTTTCAAGCCCAGATGCCCAGCCAACCACTTGAACCCCTCAAAAGATGAAAAGCGCCTGAGATGGGGACTTGAAGCATTGTACATTGGGCCATGAGGCTGATATAGCTCCCAGTGCACATTTACCCTTAAATTGACACAAGTGGCAAAGAAACCAAATCTTTCCTCATGCCTCTCTTTATTTCATGGCTGAAATGTCAGTGTTCTGTGTTGTCCTGAGTAGCCGCCTCCTCCTCTGGCTGTACAATGTTTTTTTTAGATTTAGTGGGAAATTAATCAATTAGTCAATAAGTTAATTGACAGAAAATGTTTCAATAGTTTGATAATAAGTGTTTATTTTCTAAAAAGCTGAATAGCGTGAGGATTTGCTGCTGTTTTTCCTTTCTGTAAAGTGAATGTTAGTTACTTCCACCCTCCGCCCTGTGGATCTGTCTCAACCATATAAAACCTCCTGTATTCCAACTCCCTTATTTTCCCCCTGTCACTCACTTAAACTTTAAAAAGTTGTGAGCAAGTGAGCATTGAGGGAATTCTTAATACAGAGCACAAAGCAGACAACTTCACTGACTCTTCTGTGGTCTTTTGAGCAACACAGTCTTAATGCAGTTAGTCTTCTGCTCGGAGGTTTTATCTTGAATCACTCCACTCTACTCCCCGGGCTCACAGCGAGGCAGAGCCAGAGGCAGAGGCAGGCCTCCACGGTTCAGTGGCCCGATCGATTTTCCGCAGCACTTGCCTGGATAACCCTGTGCTTCTCTGCAGCCTCTGATTGCCAGAGAAACTGTGGTGATGAATTGAGAGATTCTCAGCACAGCACATGTGGGTACTGTGAAGGCACCAAGAGCAGAGAAATACAACACTCTCTGCTTCAGAAGAAGATGTTAGTGATTGCATTTTATTCATCTTGATGAGATGGAATCTGCACTGTGGGATAGGAGTAGGGTGGTTTGTCTTGTTTGAGTGACCCAGTCTGGACTGTGGGACACATTGGCATCGTGGTGTCTCAGTCGGTTGTTGATCTCGGACACAGTTAATGCAAAAGCAGTTTAACAAACTGTTCACATTACTAGTTTGACGCTCATACTTAAAAGTTGATTATGCTTTGTTGTGACTTAACATTTACATTCCCTTTAACTAAGACCTTAATTATAGTGGATGGAATTTAGCTTCTTGAGGTCTGCTTAAGAATCCTTCACAAAACTGAAGAGCCCACTTGTATACAGGTGAGATTTTACATGGTATTCCATTATATTTTTAAAGATTGGAACTGTGATGTTTTTAAGTGCCCGTTCACCGTAAAGCTACATCATATTGTACATCACCGTTTTTGTAAATAAACATACACATTCATACTGCGATATTTCAGATTTTTCCATTTCTGAAATACTTTTGTCATTATGGGGTAAATAAGTGTATATAAATGAGTGTATAGACCGGAGAAAATATATAATCTTTTGTATAAAGTTACAACATAAAATATGAAATTGGTTAATAGGTTTGAATAGTTCCATATCAAGAATTATAGAAGAACTAGTTTTAAATAGTTTTTTACAAAAGCTTCTTGTAACATCTGAATCAGGGGTTTGTTTTGAACTGCTCCACTGTACTTTAGTGCCTCTCGCCATACAGTTTGATGTTTATTGCATCAGCAGTGAAAGAGGTTATTGGTGTTTTGGGGACCAGTCAATCTACAGTTTTATGGTCTGTGTCCTAGTGTTTATATCCAGTCTACATCCATGCAACAGAAAGCTCCTCTTTAGGTACAAGGTCTTTTTGTCTTGGCTGGACAAAGTCCTTCTCATGTTCATGTTTAATATGTTCTGTGGCACATTCACTCTCAATCCTTTTTTGTTTGTATATGTTACCTTTATTCAAATTCCCTGCCTGCAGCCGTGCCCTGTGGAGGACCCTAAAGGATTCACCCAAATGATGAAAAATAAAGCTGTAAAGACTGTGCCTTGCAGTCCAACAAAAGAAACCATAGAACTCCCAACATTCAAATTAAATATGTTAATAAATCACACAATAATGATAAGGCAAAAACTGCAACATGGAAGACTTGTATCCGGGTGGTTCTGTTCTGGAGGAGAATGATTTTTTTCAAGGGCAAAGTAGTAAATCCAGTGACTGAGCAACAATACGAAGAGGGCTAATAGGATTACTCTAGCACTGACATCATTTCCCAGTAAAGTTGCGGCCTGTCTTCATAGTCTTTAAGTCTCTCTGCGTTTTGGTTCCCTGGGTTAGGAGCATCATGGCTAATTGGTGTTGACACTATACACTTTACCCTAACGACCTGAAGAAGAGCACAAGCTGGAGCCAATACTGTTGAAATTCAAAATTCTCCCCCACCACAGTAGTCATAATGGATTTAGCTGTGGGGTCACATCACTGACGGGATTATACCTCCATGTGAAGGTCAAAGGTGAAGGTCAATGTTATCCACTGCGTAGACATTGTGAAAGTACTGTGGGCTGCTGCTGCAGTACACTGTCGTCAAAGTGTACTGTGAGCTGATGGAATAGTGACAACATTATTAAAGTTACATATCAACATGGATACTAAAAAAAGACCAGTGAGAATATAAATCAGAAATCATGGTCTTCATTCCAGATGGGACATGGACCAAACTAAACAGTCAAAGTGAAGGCTAAATACATTTATTCCAAATATGTTTTCAGTTTAGGTAGTTCGAACCACACTGATGTACGTTGGGACTGACTCAGGATTGGTCAAGCACATGTAATGGGAGGACCTCGATACCGCAGCTTCACTCCACGTTCACTGCTGCACAAACTCTGGCTCCAGAGGATGTCACTAGACCAAAATGGCAGCAACCATACAGAGTCTATGGTTAATGCACATGAGTGAATCAGATGATCTGATATCACATTTCAAAGAGGAGAGGCTTAAACAGAAACAAATGAGAGTGAGTAAGTTTGTATAAAATCAAATTGATCATAAACTGACATATAGTCGTTGGCACTTGGACCCCAGCAGGAAGTAGGACACGACTGAAGCTTCCTACTGATTAGGGGCTGATTAGATGATGAATGGAGCGTGGAGATGGGACGTCTGATGAAGCAGGAGGAGAGAACATTTTCAACTTTAAAAGCTTACAGGTGATTGGCTCAGGGCCAGTGTCAGGCTGTGATTGGATGAAAAGAGAGAATGAGCCGGTGAAGGCTATAAGCAGGAACTGTGCATGTGACTTAGAGGGCATGTGCAAGACGAGCCGTCCTGACTGAACTTTGGCTTAGCTTCATAATAATGTATATTTTTTCATTGGAACAAATTTTGTAACTAGACTTAAATAAATGATTTCATTTGATCTTTATACTGCAGAGCAGAGCCCTCTGTGTCAGAATCCCAGTGTTTTAATAAAGAACATGAACTTGTCTCACTCTGCTGGGTTGTTTTCAAGATACTTAACTTCAAAAGTTATTGGCTTTCCACTCTTTTTGAAATGGTACCTATTCTTTGCTTCTCCCTGTCCTCATGTTGTGGAACTGCATACATTATTCTTATCATCAGAATTAATGGCAGGGAAGAAAAACATCTGCCTACCTGAACTGTGATACTTCACCTGGCAATTCTGAATGTGGGGGAAAAATAGATACATGTCACTGATCCATTAAAACACAGACTAATCACACATCCACTCTATAATCAGTCAGTATGTTTTTTTCCTAAAAAATAATAGTATGTAATCACAAGCACAAAATCAGAGAACGCCGACTTTGAATAACACATCATGGTTGAATATTTCCGAACTGAAAGGACCATTAATTCTTCTCTGCCTGATTTTGTGGTGGCTGCTCTCCTGCTGGTAAGAGTTACTGTGCACAAGCTTTACTCGAAATAGCAACAGGAACACTGGCCTGATTTAATTTTCAGCCATTATTCTATTACTGGCATGAGTATCAACAGCCCTCAGGCTTCTTAGCTTTGGTAATTTACTATTTTGGGAGGCTCTGAGACATTAGTTGGTGTCCACAGGCACAACATGATTTGACTGCTGTGATGGCAGGTAGACTTCAGTAAAAGCAGCAGAAACAAAGGGCGTTCCTGTCCCGTCATTCTGCTGTCGTTTCCCTGCTGCTCCTTTTGTCCCTGGATGTCACTGTTAGCTGATTTCTCTTACTTTCATCAGATCATTTCCATGTTCACCTCTCTCATCTCTACGTACTTGTCAATTTCAAATTGAAAATTAAATTTACTAGCTTTCGCAAAGTAGGCTGTCTACATTCAGTTGCCATTTGACTTGTTCTTGTTTATACTAACACAGTCTGAAACAGCCCTTAGACAAATTCTTTACCAGGAAATGACCACTGGAAGAAAATATCACTTCACGTCTTCATTAGAAAGCTTGAGCACATCTGGATTAAAATTCCTGGTATTATATTTTGATTAATTCAATACCTGAATGGCTTTCTACGTGGTTGCAGTAGGTGTTGTCTATAACTTTAAAGCTGCTTTCAGACATGCACTTAACTCTGGATAATCTCCTGAAATTATCCACAAGGGTTGCAAGTGAGAAAGCAAATGTCTGAGTCATTCTCCGGAGGTTCTCCTGTCATATGTGTTATGGAAGTTTCCTGGAAGCTGGTGAAAGGAGAACTCAGGCAGCAGCTGATGTCTTATGCAGAAGGTTTTAATGTAGACTTGATGCACCAAGGAGACCAGAAGGTGGAACAATATACAAACAGAGGTGTAGGTGTTTGCATCCTATTGGATAGTTAACTCTCCAGTATGCATTCCTAAGTCACGTTGTGTCCTGTTGCTTGCCACTGGTGAAATACGCAAAAGAGTTAGAGATGGTGCCTCTCTGTCTGGTGCATCTGAGTTAGATATGAAAGTCCCTCAGCATAGACACTACAATGTACTGTTGGTTGGCCCTTTATCTATAACCTGACCTTGGGTACTGCTTAGAGAGAGAAGGGAGTATTTAACAGACACTATTCTCTTAATGGTGTACAGATATAATGTTATATACACTATATACAGTGGCAGATACAGAAATGTGTGAGGATGGTCAAAAAAATCCCTCAACAATATGAGAATACATCAGGTGATCCTCCAGAGGATTCGCCGTGAGCGAGTGGGCGAGTTGATGATGTTTCAAACACGCGGCAGACACAAAACTAAAAAGGATGAAAAAGAGGTGTCAGACACAGAGGAAGATGTCAACTCAGAACGACAACGAAATTCGAGACCTTTTGGTGATACAGACCAACTCCGCTGTCAATGCGCTGTGAAACAATGATCCCTGCAGCGGAATTCATACATTGCATCCTGCCCCTGCGTGCTGTGCTACCCCTCGGCTGAACGCTCTGGAGACTTTTTTGTTGTTGCTGTGAACACGTATGAATGGAGAATGTCCTGCTGCATTGCTCCTGTGTGAAAGGCAAATTCTGGAGAAAGTCCGGACACAATTATAAGGACATTTATCTGGAGTACATGCCTGTAAACAGCTTAAGCTACGAGTTGTGTGTTTCTCACGGGTTGTGTGTCCACTGATTTCAGAAGCCTCAGACTGTTGTTGTTCAGTCTGTATTTAGTTCGTCTCTCAGCTTCTGGTCGCTCATAGTGCTGAGATACTGCCTGCATATATGAACTCTCTCTCTATCCTCTGTGTGGTCCCCCTTTCACTCTTATTTTATTTTTGTCTCTCATTTATATTCTTCCTCTCGATGATGCACTGCATTTTGGAGTATTGTGTCTCCCCTCATTTAAGTCATCTCTGTATCCTGTTCTCTATCTTTACTGTCTCTGTCAACATTTGCATCAGACTGCTCACTTCTCAATTTCTATTTGCCTCAACATTCCCCTGTCCCCACCACCAGTGCTGTCCCTCCCTCTCCCTCTCTCTCTCCCTCTCTCTCTCTCTCTCTTGCTCCCTCACTCTTGCTGCAGCTCTTCTGGCTTCCAGATCGTCTGTCGTTTCACTGTTGAAGTGCGTGTGGCGAGATTGAGCGTATACTTCAAAAGAAGTCTCGGACACCAAAGGCAAAGCAAAGACATTTTTTTTTTCATCTCTTACTCCTGACAAACCGTGATTTTTTTAATGGATGCCTGTAAAGTCTTCAGAAAGTGAAGTTGAAAGACAAACAAGTGGAGCATTCCGAAGTGGACGGAGAGGTGGATTACTCTGTTTCGCGACTTTTCTCTATGTAAAGTCACTTTGCAACTTGCGCAGGGATCAGACAGTGAGGATTTCGTCCTCTCTCTGTGGCTCTCATCGTGTTTCGTGAAATTGCCCGGAGAGATTTGATGAGAGAATCGGAGAAGTGATGATAGGCAGAGATGTAGGACTGTGAGTAGAGTGGAGTGCATGAGGGACAGCAGTGAGCTAACAAATGGATGCAAAGGCTGAGCCATATGTCCTATGCAGAGCAGCAGGCAAGAGGTGCCCATTCACCCTCTCTCTGTAGTTCTAGTCATCTTCAGGAAAGAATGTATGTTAGACAATTGTGAGATTTTCTCTCGTGGTCAGTTTTTCTTTCTTTGTCTGTGGTTGTCTAAACTCAGTTTGCCGCCTCTCTGAGTGGTGTGAGATTGACATGTCTGGAAACACCAGGTGCTGACTGGCTGCTGGTCTTTATTATTATGGGGTTATCTCAATCATGAGGCCGTTGGTCTGTAGAACACTTTGTTGTACTCCGTGTCTGTTTGAATTGCTCTGCCTTCTGCCATGCGCCCCATGGGTGCTCTACATTTACGGGGTCCCATGAAAGGGACCCCTGGCTGCCAAGCCCCTGGTTCCATTGCCCTCTATCAGAAAACCTGGGTGGTATGGCTGATTCTGGGATGTATTGCCATGTCTGCAAAGCAGGGCGTGTCCCTGTCGTGGAGGTCAGAGAACTCTGTGACCAGCAGATCACGGGTGGCAGCAGCTTCGTATGCTCGTGCTGAGCCACATCACCTGCATGTGATGAGGCACCGCTCCTCGCCACCCATCTCCATGTACAGGCCTTCGGCGTCACTAAAGAGTGGTCATGGTGAGTTTCAGGTCGATTTTTCAAGCTCTCTGCTCCAATTAATAAACTAACAGTTTGAGAGAGAGGTGGGGAATACATGCATTCATTCTTTTGCCAGCTCACTTTTATTTTTGTCCTGTTTAATTTGTTCACCAATGTTAATTGTGTTTAATTGTGCAATTTTCTTTTTCAAAGCAAATTATGTTCCTGACAGTAAAATAGCTGTATCCCACCAGGGAAGTGAAGGGGTATACTGTATGTATTCAATGAGAGTGAATGGTGAGCTGGATGAGGTGGCAGAAGGTCTCAGCACTAATACATTAACTCAAGCCAGGATCTGGAAAATAGAAATACATCAAGTTCATGTATGATTTTAGAGGATTTGTTCATGAATTTAGATTAAAGTTTCACATTGTGCATGTTTTTTAATTTTGAAGTAGGTGAATGGCTGCAAGCAGCTGTAGTACATCGTTTAGAGCCTCTCCGTTTATCTAGAGACCATAATACATGATAAAGTGAATTTCTTTTTACATATGATATCACATAGCCAACAAATAACTTTTGTCTCCCTTACATGTCCATATTGCGTTTTAATGTGATATAAGACATATCATGACAAAAATAAGCAGTCAACACCATACCTGGCAATGTCCACCTTGGAACTGCAGTGAATAAATGACAGTGTCAAAAGGAAGCTCCAATCCTGTCCCATCTATTCATGTTTCTTTTTGGGTTTTTTTTTTTATGGAGGTGGGTGGGGGGGGGGGGGGGACACCTCATGAAGAGTATCATAGTGAAGCCTGCTACTAATGTTAAAAACCCATGATTAGCTGTTTGATAACGTAGCAAGACATAAAATACAATACTCTTCTAATACATCCACTTGTTTCCCTGTATGTACATCATCTGTGTGGAAATGACAGGAAACCTCAAATTGCTACTGCACAGACTATGGATCCAAATGTGTAAGATAACTTCATTTCTTGATTGTGGGATAAAGTGGAGATGTGTCGTTCATCATACAGTCTATGGTACTTGCGGTTACATTGGCCCAGGGTGGACAATCAAGGAAATTCAGACCAACAAATGTGTAGTCTCAAGGGGTAAACTAAAGTGGTCTGAGCACCCTTTAAGTTTACAGATATGTGAAGCTTGAAAATTCTCTCTCT
Source organism: Hippoglossus hippoglossus (assembly GCF_009819705.1). NCBI lineage: Eukaryota > Metazoa > Chordata > Actinopteri > Pleuronectiformes > Pleuronectidae > Hippoglossus > Hippoglossus hippoglossus. The sequence continues at coordinate 24,498,763 of NC_047172.1, read as the reverse complement.
GTGTTTCAAGTCTAACACATGGATAACAATGTTACAGGAAATTATAACATTGGCTTTAGATGTTTTTTTGAGATATAATTACATGCTGCCTGGGCTGCTGCAGGACACATGCTTTTATTGAATAGATAAAGCCACAGTGTCAAAGATTTTCATTTTAAAGTGTCAATAGACAAGTTTTTTGCCTTCAGTTCACAAACATTGATTGCACTGATGACATCATCAGTGTTGAGAGGAAGTCGTTCTGTCTGCCACTGGGCAATCTCCACAAAAGAAGTGGGTCTGAGTTTAGTGCGATTGTGCTCCACAGAAGCTATTGGTTGCTTTCCCCAGGTTTCAGAAATGGTGGATTAACTGTAATTATAGAAACGCTACCTGAAAAAAGAAGAAGAGCTCCATTGTCAGAGGAGGCAAAGGAGGCAAAGAAGGCAAAGACGGAGGTTGATACAATCTGAACCTTGGACGGGCATTCACTTGCCACTTGTCACAGATGATTCATTCATTGAACCTGGCTCTGCTCCACCATCAAACCTTGTGGACAAACGTTGCATGCGCAAATATCTTGGGTAACAGCATCATATGTTCCCCCTCCATCTGCCTCAGAAGCTGAACCACTTCTGAGACATGAGCAGTGCAGTTCAGTTTCATCTGCACACATCTGCCAATCCCGCGAAGAATAGATTCTGTCATGAAGGGTGTTTATGACAGGGATCGGACCTGCGACAGGCCAACACCATCCAGTTGTCTGCATCCCAGACTACATGTAAATGATGTGATAGTAAAGATAATTAGTGATGATGATACAATTGGCCCAACTAAACCATCAGTTTGATACGACTATGGGCTTGTACATCTTACACAATACAGCAGGATGCTCCCTACATCCAATTAACCACGTGGTGTCAATGGAGTTGCAATGGAGGCAACCGATGTCCTTTATACAGTGTTACAGCACGGAAATTATTGACAGATCTGATAGATGATTGTTGAAAGGTCGCTGGGGAATCATTGCAGCTAATGTGAAGTAGTAGATTTAGATTTTTTTCTACTGATTTTGTTTGGGTGTTGTAGTGATTTTAAGCTTATTATGCTTGTGGTCACAGTCCAACTCTTTCTAAACGTTTGAAACCGGTTTTATCTACCTAAAGGGCCTTTTTATCTATTTGCTGGGAGGATTTTTCATGCTGTCCTGCCCAAACTCATTCTCATTTTGGCAAACATCACAGAATGAGGGTTTCAACCAATATCTGGCCAGTTTGGAATGGATTGGAAATGTCTCTGGTTGGTTTTCTAGTGCTGAGTGTTTTATCTGCTTTCGTTCTGCCTTTTATGTTTATGTGTCGGTGATTTTAATGGGACACCTATTGATGTAATCTTTGTAGCCATAATTGTTTTCCAGACAACAGCTGGTAGACTGGTCAGGTATGTGTGAATGGGGGGTGAGAAATGTACTCAGAATTGCACATGCTGTTCTTTTAGTACTCCTGTTTGTGTGTGCATGTGTCATAGGGAAATGTTTCATTTTACCTATGAATAGCTTATGTTTCACGAGACATAAAAAAAGGGTCAAGAGAAAAAAATCTGGACCCCATTTTTTACAAGTTAATTATTTCAAGTTCAGAATATTCATGTTCATACAGCGACTTGGAACACATGGAGTGTTCATTCAATATCATCATATTTTCATGCGCTCCCATATTTCTTGCCTTTTGTTTAATTTATAATGTAAATGGTCTGTATTTTATATAGAGCCTTTCTTGATGACCACTCAAAGGTTATTGACGACTACCTCTTACTCACAGCCACCCTATGTTGGGTTATATATTTTATCATAGCTACTCAACAGTTGGCTTATATGTATTTTTCACTTTATTATACAATGTAAATGGTGACTGTTCAGTCTGTGTGGCCTCCCAAGAGTCTCTCACACCCATCTAAGCAATACTGTGTGTGTGTGTGTGTGTGTGTGTGTGTGTGTGTGTGTGTGTTTGTGTGTGTTTCTGAGCCTGCTCAGCAGGGACTCCACCCACTCAAATGACATCACACGTAACACCTGAGAGAGCCTCACCTTTGCTGTGATTGCAGTTTGTGGTACATCCATGGATAATGTGTTATATCACATACAGTATGTCAGTAGCTATGTTAGTAATACACACAGGTAAAGCGGCTAATGCACTCTCTGGCAAGGGTTGTGATGTCATATTCTGCTGCACTGCACAGTACACTTCATTGCAGATTCAAAATGTTGTGTAAATGACCAAGTGCGCAGCTGAAATGTTGAGGAAAACTATATTTAATCACTGTATTCAAACAGCATGCTGTTTTACCACAGTTATATAGTTATAATCATTACAGTGGCCGCTTTGTCTCTCCAGCAGTAACATAGTTTTGATTCTCCCTCAGTAACATTCATTACCACAGCGTTAATGGGCAAAACACAGCTGCACATTGCTTCTATCACTGAATTTAAATTTTAAAATACTGTGCTTTGAAGTAGAGGGAAGCTCTGTGATCGTGGCTTGACATTGTTATATGCTGTTGCAACAGCAGTCTATAGAAAACATACAGGACTGCTGGCGGGAGAGAGGAGAGGGACAGATGGCTGGCTCTCCTTCTCGCAGACTTTGAAGTTTGCAGTGAAACAACCACCAATTTACCAAGAAATGAAATCCACAAGCTGTTAAAATGTCCAGGCTGTATATACACGAAGTTAAGCTTCTTTGGTTTCACTGACAACCTGTCGCTGTGTCGGTGTGTGTTACTGTATTTGACTGCCCTGTCTGTCCTTTGTTAGCTACTGTGGTCCCTCCAGAAAATATTAGAATTTGATTAATTATGGGGCAACAAGTGTGCGTCGGCACCATCACCCCTGTCACAGTGCTGCAGTTAAAATCTTTGCACAAAGTACCACTGAGCATTAGTTGTATACACTAACTGACATTTTTTTTGTTGAAGTTGTTGTGGATATTTTGTAGATTGTATCAGTTTATGTGGACATAGAGCTGACGTTACCCCTCCCTTCAAACGTTTTGAATGGCCCTTCAGTGAAAACCCTTACAGGCAATGGAGGCCCAACATCTCCAAAGCAGGCACCAACACCTAAATCCTAAACTATGGAGTGATGCTGGAACTTTAAACAACCTAGTAAAAGAAATGGCGATGGAAGAAAACATTTTTGTAGGCAACTTGCAATAGCCTTAACATGAAACACATGTTAACACTCTGAAGAGTAAAGACAAATATTTGGTTCTGGCAACACAAAAGAGGAAACACCACCGAAAGCAAATACTCTGGGAGCTACACTAAGGAGAAACAGAAATGGGTTTTAAAATCAAATAGGAAACATAGAAGGTTCACAAGTGACAACATCATGAAAACAGAGGACCAAGGCATCCTCCTTGCGGTGCACCTGAGTTCAGAATAATAGTGAAAGAGTGGGTATCTCCCATCTATGTTTGGGGCCAGATAGAAGATAGATAGAAATTATGGGTGCACAGACAGAGTGACCCAATAAAATACAAATGTCATAGCATGATGGACCTGATCACAGAGCTACAATAGTTTAATAAAAGGAAGAACCATATGGAATCCCTCCCCTCAAGATGTGGACGATGTGTCTACGTAAACTGTGTATGTTGAAGAGATAGAATTTAAACAAATAGTTGCTGGGAATCTTTTGTTAAAAACTCTGCATCACAAGCAAACCCTTGATCCTGCTCTCTTCCAGCTCAGTGGATCCATTCACACTTTCAGCATCTCTGTTTAAACAGAGAGTGTAGCTCAGTGTGCAGAGCAACCTGTACCACTGACCTTGCCACTGTGGTTCTGATGAGCATCACATCCGCTGCATTTACAACGTGACGTCAGACCCTGACTGCAGTACGACAACACAATCACGACACACAGTTCTGCATCGTACTCCACTTCCGAAGGGGCAGAGTCATCAGCTGACGTCCACGTTTATCTTTCTGCTTTTGCATGCTGTTAGCCACATGGAGAACAGTTGGAGGGGTGGGCGAGTTTTGGAGCATGCAACAAAAACTGTTACGCCCACGCAGTATTAGCATATTGTAGAGATGTGTAAACAGTTTTCCAGCAGTCACAAGGGGGATGCTATGTTTTCATAAAGGCCCTAATTTGTACAGGCTAAAGCAGCTTGGTGTAAAGAGGAAACTGAGTGCCATTGTGCCTGGTGTTATCTGCCCGCAGAAAACAGCGTGGACATCCGCCAGGGCCTGCTTATTAGCATTAGCTTGTCTGTGTGTGTGTGTGTGTGTGTGTGTGTGTGTGTGTGTGTGTGTGTGTGTGTTTGTGCACAAGCACTGGTTGCGTGGGCTTCTGGTGAAATCATGGGAGGTACAGTATAACAACGCACACTCACATGTACCCCAACACACATACTTGCACATCCACACACACACACACTCGCTGCCTCCCAGCGTAGCAGCAGTCATATGGGGCAGCATATGGCAAGACAGAAAACATGTTGTGTCCAAAATACAGAATGATACACTCACTCAGCCCTGTGTGGAAATGAAGCATTGAAGTATTTCACTTAAATAAATGGTTAAATAAACGTGTTATACAACATGTCCACATTTTGGCCTCTGTTGTACTACAGGCCAAAGCAGAACACCAAACATATTTGCATTAGTTAATGTATGTTGAAGTCTTTTTACATGCATTAAAGTGGAAATCTATTACTCACACATTCCAGGTTTAACTGTAATATCATTTGTGGGTGTTCTATGGAAACCTGAACTCCCTTTATCGGGACATTTTTTATTATTACTCTCACGTCCAGACTCAGTCCTCAGAGAAAAAGAAAGGCCTGCGCTATATAGAATAATTATCAATCAATAATCAACATTTTCTCTGACTGGCAGCAATGACATAATCAGCTGGTTGACAAGCATAACATGAATATGGCGTAAGATTTTTAGCCTATAGCTGTCAATTAAAGTTTCTTTTTTTCCTTAATCTTGTGAATTTGTGTTACAATGTTGCGGTGCTCTGTAACTTGATTTTTCTTTTGAATTTGCTGCGATGTGTGAAGGTCTACAAATAAAAACGTGTTTTATTATTGTAATTTAATATATTTAATAGGGTTATACATTTAACATATAATAAATAGTCCTCTCATACACTTTTTATCAGCGGAAAGATGAAATACAAGCTAATAACATATATGTGATGATATATTTGAATGCACTTGTTTCCTAAATAAACACTTGCTTTGCTTTATTAAATATATGCATTACAGAAATTCATATCAAAAACTTGATTTTTATACAAACAATAGACTGTGCAGAATACATACATATCATGTGGGTCTGGTTGGTCCAAAGTCACGTTCAGTGGAAACAGGCAAAGACACACATTCCGTTTTATTCTGTGGAAGGACGAACAAAACTAATAATTTGTAATAAATATGCCCAATTATGAATATGTGGAGAATTCATCATTTAATGTTCAAATGCAAACACAGAAGCATCAAACTCGACATGCAACTGAGGTTAAAAGACATTTCATTTAACCCCTGGTGTACACTAGAGGATTTTCAACTCTTAACTGATTTTAAAAACGTGACAGACCACAGACAGAGTGACAGATTTCATAATGTAGAATATACACACTAAATGATTTGGCCAGAATATAAGACCACACACTTCCTGTTTGTAAGCGGCAGTGGTGATTCCAGAGACTTTGGATCTCACAGAAATTGCACGATTCTTCTTCTTCTGTTTTTTAATGGTGGTTAGCAGAATTGGCTTATGCATTTTGCAGCGCAAGCTGGAGGTGAGTTGAAAAGGTAGTGTTTGGTCGCAGCTGCGCAAGGACGCAACATCAGGTCGGTGATGCTTCAGGGAGTTCAGGGAGGCTCCGACTCAAACAGTACTATTAAGATTATTTTGTAAAATCCTCACACCTCAGGATTATTTGGGCAGATAATCGGCACCGACTGGCTTCCAGTCCCTGCAATTGTTGGACGGGGCCAATCTAAAAATAAAAATACTTTTCTTAAATATCTCTCCACTTCGGTGTGAGAGACTGAAAGAGACTTCCAAATGAAAAGCGTCAGAGGGACGACACTCACCCTGTTCTTGCTCTATTTACCCAATCAGCAATTTTATTGAGTAAAAGTGCAGTTTCATAGTAACGTTATTTATACCATAAGTTGATAAATGGTTGTTTAATCTAAATAAGCTGTGGATTGTGCCTTACTGGCCAAATTTAATGCATTACAACACAATATGACATCCTATTCAGACTTCACAGTGATGTCAAAATGTTGTAATCCCTACCGCTCGATCATGATTTATTTTTCATTTTATGTATTCTTTAGTTAATGTCAAGTCTTAAAGGATACTGGATGAGCTAAACAGAAGCATTTTTGAACATTTTCAGACTTCTGTGAGACGTCCTCATGACGTCACTTATCATATGACATCGAGTGATGGAGAATCATTCTCTGATCAATACAAAATGTAGCTTGTTTCTCTCATCACCTCTAAAAGTTAATTATCTGAAGTAAGTCCCAAGAAATACTCAAACAATGTAGCAAACACACTTCTTTAATACAGGGGGTTATTAACATTAATATCAGACCACAAATAGTGTAGCATCATGTGTATAATAATAACTTTAAGTGGAAATTATAGTGTTTTATTGTTGTGTATTTTCTGTATGAGATAGAGTTTAAATAACCCATAGAGACAGGTGAACAGAATAAATGTCCTCTCCTGCGAAGTTCAGCGGATGTCCACGCTCATCATTTCTATTACCAATAATTGTCAATAACTCGGTAACGGTCCTGACACCATATTCTCATTCAAAGCTGTACAAAATACTAGAAACATTTCCACTCTGCTTTCTGCTGCTGATCCGGGTCGATGGACTGAAACAGGCAGAAGCAAATATTGTTGTGGTGCAGAGCTGGGTCCTGTTACCACAGTGTCCTGTTGTTCCCATATGGGGAGTCATGTTGATACTGCTTCAGACTGAAAGGTGTGTGGGTGGCAGCAGCACTGTCTCTAAAAAGGAAGCTTCTGTAAAACTGAACTGCAACAGCGAAAACACTTCATAGATGTGACCAGATCATGTTTTCCATCAACATTAATGAGGTTATGTTGTGAAATCACATATTTTGGCAGGTTGCAACTCCTTTGATAATGAGTATCAGCATAATGTTCACAGATTGTTGTTTGTTTCAGCCAAACCAACATGACACCTTGTAATATTCACCTGCCATATCTACAGTGTCTATGGAACTTTTTAATAGTGATATTTAGGCCCCTACTAAACTGGGTTAATTCAGACAAAAGGTTCACATTAACTCCGTCTTTATTTATCATCAATGCAGGGCACAGTTTGTATGTGTTTTACAAGCATTCAACCGTTTGTGTGCCTTTTTAAAGATGTAGGTCTGCAACTACCAATTGTTTTCATTACTGATCACTTTGCCAATCCATCTATCCATAAAAGAAAAAAGGGTATAGAAAAATACCTATTAATATTTCCCAGAACCTCAGGTGGTGTCTTTGAATTCTACCCAAAGATCAAAGCAAAGACATTATTTAAGCTCTACTATGGTGACTTTAAAAAAAAAAAAATTCTTTAACTTTATCTTTACTTTAAATGACTAATCCATTACCACTCTGTTGTAATGTATGTGTCTGGGATTTTGTAATTGGAAAACGGTGTTTATTTTTTATTATTTCTGTGTATGTTGTACAAACAAACCTAACATCGTTTTTACTTGGTCCTCCAATAATGTGATTGGGAGACAGGCAGCTCTATTTATTTTTGCAGCTCAACAACCAATCATTAGATGATCAGTAATTTATGTGCTCAGACACTTTTACACTAACTTGTAAGTCTAGTTATTATTATCATTGTTACAATGTCATGAACCTGTTTGTTCCTAATATTTTATTTAACCTGTGGAAGCTCAAAACCAGTCCATGCATCATCACAGTGACTTGCCTTGCTAGCTGTGTCGTGTGTACTGTGCACTCAGTTGAGTTGAGTTTTCTTTGTTTTAAAATCCACACGTCCTCCTCTTTTTTTTCTGTTCAGCTGGGACAACGTACATCTTCGGCAAAGGAGGAGGCCTCATTACATTCAGGTGGCCGGCCAATGAGAGACCGAGCACCAGGACCGACAGGCTGACTGTTGGATTCAGCAGCTCCCTGAAAGACGGCATCCTGGTTCGGATTGACAGCGCTCCTGGTCTGGGGGATTATCTCATGCTGCACATAGTAAGTTCTCACACATTCTGCTTGTATCATTTGTGTCTGGCACTCTCACCTTTCCTTTGTTTTATTTTCCAACTTCTGTCCTGTTACTGTTTGGTGCACCTAGTGTGTGTGCAGGGGGGGGGGGGGGGGGGGGGGGGGACTCCATGCCCTGCAAGGCATTTGCTGTGTTAAACTGAGAAGATGGAGTGTCAGCCATTCTAAACAGCAGCAGAGAAAAGTGGTGATGTGATGATGCCTTTTAAGACCAGTGTGAAGCCTAGCTGCTGGGTTCTGAACTAGTTGCAGGCGGGAGAGTGATTTTGGGCTTATGCCAGAGAGAAGGGAGTTACAGTAGTCAAGTCTAGAGAAGAGTGTATGAATTACTATTTGCAAGTCTGGGTGTGAAAGTACGGGTTTCATTTTGGAGATAGTTCTGATTTGTAGGAAGCAGGACTGGACTACTTTTTTATTTGTGGTTTGAAAGTGAGTGTTTGTTCAAACAGAACTTCTACGTTTCTGGCAACGGCCTTGACATTAATGGACCAGGTACCAAGGCTACGTTCAATCTGAGTGATGGGGTTAGGTGGATTGAGTGGTATTATTTCTGACTTTGAGTTGTTGAGTTGCAAGTAGTTTTGCGCCATCCATATCTGTGTGTCATCTGCAGTGGAAGGAGACGTTGTGACATTGAATGATTTAGCCAAAACATTTGATAAAAATGAAAGTTTAGAGATCGGCCTAAAATTGTTAAGAACAGAGGGATCAAGGTTAGGTTTCTTTAAAGAGGTTGGACTGCAGCATGTTTATAAATGGAAGGAAATATTTCCTCTGTTAGGGATCTATCAAGAATCATTAAAATACTGGGCCCAACTGTGTCAATAACCTCTTTAAGAAATTTAGTGGGAATGATATCAAGGCTGCATGTAGTTGGTTTCATGTGGGTTATGATTACTAATAAAAACAAAATCTATTACCTTAAATAAAATTCCGGGATTAGTGTAATTCATTAAAATGTTAGAAAAGAAGGATGCTTTTGCATCTTTAACTGCTGTTTGCTAGGTTATCATTTCAGCTTTCCAGATGTCATAGGATACATGTCAACCAGTTTTTTCCATTTTCTTTCCTTTCTCCTACAGTCTCTTATGCTTCGGTGGTTTCATTTAGCCAGGGCGGGGGTGCATTCTTGGATTTTTTTTTATCACAGTATAGGGCTACAGAGTCCAGGACTGTCTGGCAGGTGTGATAAAAAGGGAAGCCAGCTCCTCTGTGTTGAAATTTGTATTAGAAGCAGTTAAAGAGGCAGAAGTAAAAAGCTCACAAAACGTACTAACACATTTAGGATAAAAAATGTGTCAGTGAACAGGTGCATCATGATTGAAAGGTAAATGGGATAAAACCACATTAAATAAATCTGCTTTGTGGTCAGACACACAGATATCCTTAATTTCAATGTTCTTAGGGCTGAGACCGTTAAAAAGGACAAGATCAAGAGTGTGACCCTTTGAATGAGTGAGGTTAAATGATTCCAGTGTCACTATAAAATCTGTAATAAAACTCTAAGGACAGCAGACCTGTATGTTAAAATCGCCCAAGATGAGGATAAAAGCTCCGCAAACTCTTCAATAAAAACACTGTCAGGCTTGGACGGTCTATGGATATTAAAATTAGTGCTGGGTTTTTGAAAAATGGGATTACATAAAAAAATGACATATGAAATTTTATAGCAACAGCTGTTGCTGTTTATTTATTGTTGACTTTTAGCAAGCAAGGCATCTCCTCCTCCTCTGCCTGACAGCCAGGGTTGATGGAGGTGTGTAAAATCAGGAGGATTGCTTCAATAACAGGACTGTAGTGTCCTTGGGAAAGCCAAGTTTCTGTGATGATAAAAAAAGTCTAAATTATTAAAAGTTAATCATGGCATATTAAGGGATGTGATATTTAAAAGACCAAATTGGTGGAACTAAAAGAGGGGGGTAAAAGATGTTGTCAAGGTACTTGAAATTGTTATGAATTGCACCAGAGGGCTGTGATTGTGAGTGTGCTGCAGGGGGTCTGTGAGGGGTAATGATGGTGATTATAAGAGTTGAAGGGAGTGTATTAATAGAGATCAGATTTTGTTTTATATCAAAGTCCCTTTGGCAGCTAGCAGAGATTATTACGGGAATTTTTGATTTATCTGTTTGGTCCATGTCCAGAAGAAAAGTTACCTATATTCAATGTGGATCTAATCAGATAGGGACAGGGACCTGATGGACATCTGGTCATTTCCGGTCACTACAGTTGAGAGGTGGCATGATCTTGTAATTCCATGTGGTGTGTTCAAGCAGATGAGTCCATTTGCCAAATTAGCAGACAGCATCCGAGCTCCCGCTCTGTTTGGATGAAGACCATCTGGACCAAAAAGTTCCACCCGTTTCCAGGAATTCAAATTGTCCACGAGAGGCACACCACGAGCATCACAGGCAAAGGACAGCCAGGTGTTCAGGCTAATCAGTCTGCTGAAACGCCCCAATCCCCGGCCATGTGTGGGAATCGGTCCAGAGATGAGGATCTTACGTTTTAGGGAACTGAGGATATTAAACAGGTGGACAAAGTCCCGTTTTAAGAGTTCAGATTGCTGCTTGGGAATGTCATTTGTGATGACATGAACGATAACTCTGGGGTGGGATTTTATTACTTCTGGAACTTTGTTTTTGATATCACACACTTTGGCACCGGGGAAACAGAGAGTAAGACCCTTGCATTTCTAAATAGGGAGTCACCGATTATCAAAGTCGTGGGAGGCTTATGGGGGTGTTGCGAAGGAGTGTCATTTGCAACAGCCTGGTATTTTGTACCTGGGTCCCCACTGACTGTTTTCCCCGACTCCGCGAGGGAGCTGCATCACCAGGGCCTAAGCCAGGAGCACCGCTGCCAGAGGAGGAGCTTGACCTGCAGCCGGTAGCGTCTCTGCTCGCGGTAGAGCTGGAGCCAGGGTGCAGTTGGCAGAGTAGCCCCCCTCCTAAGGTGGATGGTGTAGGAGGGATCTGGCCTCAGGTGCGGAGATGAAGGAGAGAAGACGTCCACCGGGCGGCGATGCACTACCAGCACGTCTTGCGTGGTTACGGGGGACTGACAGGCCAAAGGGGGGAATTCCTGAAAATCCAGGAGGTCAAATTTATTTTCGAGTTGGATTTCCAGATGCTGTTTTGAGCTGCAAACCCGCCGGCTGCTGTGCTTACTCCTGCACACCACCGACCAACCTTCAGTGGGCTCAACACGCGGAGTAGAGCTGGCTGAGGCCTTGGGTTTAATTCCCAAGACGATCCAGTGATCAGTAGCCTGATCAGGGTCGGCCCCCAGAGGTTTAGGGGGGCTGCCCTGCTCTGTCTGGACAGAGCAGGACCATGGAATGGTGGTGTTCTTATCCGCTGGTACTGGAGCTGAGCAGTCGTGGGAGCGGGCTGAGCTGGTCAAGTCCCTTGCATGCTTAAAGTGAAATTCTAAAAGAGCTATTGGCGGGTAGCCTGTACAAGCCAATGCATGTACAGTTGGCTATGTTCAGATCTAAATAGATTAAATAATCATCATAAGCTCCAGATTAGGTTAGGAGTGCAGGGTTACCATGACAACGTAGCCCAGTGAGAAGTTATTCACCGTCATGACCCTCAAAACCTGAAGTTACCTGGATAATCACAAATCTTGGTTTGTAGCAATGGTCCCTGAAGACAAATAATAATAAAACATAACACCCCAGATATTTGTAAATATTGCCCAAATTTATGAATACTAATGCAGCAGGAATATAGGCGTTAAGGGATAATCGAGCAAACCTTTAAGCTACAGGCCAATTAATTTATACTTGCAGTTGTTTTTCTTCTTCTTGTCCAATAGACATGAAAACATTTATTTTTTCAAAGTGTGTTACTTATTCAACAGAAAAAGTAAAACAGACTCTCAGTATAAATAATTCATGAGGGTGTCTATGCTGCGCTTACACTGCCTAAAGTAAGCAGGACTTTGAAGAGATGTGATTGTGCGTCTGTGCCTTGGAGTTGGTTCTGAGCAGAGGGAAAACAAATACACTTAAGTGAATGTGATGTTTTTCTTTCTATTAGTGCGTTTTTATTTATCATCGGTGGCCTGTTACTGTCGTGCAGTGATTTGCAGCTTCGGTTTGGTCCTTTTGCCTTCACAGTCCAGTCGCAGCTCTACACCTACAGTATATTCAGTTAGTTAGGGTTCTTTAGAAATGGTCCAGTATTGATTTAGAAAAAACTGCAGCAGATTAAACAAAAAATCTGCTCGGGTTGAGTTTTGCTGGTCTGCTGCTCGTCCAGATTTGCAAACTGGACCTATAAATTATTCTGGCCCTGAGATTAAAAAAGTGACCTCTCATGTATTTAAAACATTTATACCAACATCTTGTTTGGTACATATAGGATGGATCATTTTGAGACGTTGTGCTGTTCAGTGCTCACACTGATAGAACACTTTTCTTTGGTGCCAGGACATAATTTATTTCAAACGGAATTCACCCTTGTGCTGGCACTGCCTGAGGGGCAAATTTAATAGAATTCAACTTTGACATGATCTGTGTTCAAGTAAAAAAACAATTCATGACATATTTTAAAACTTCAAAAAAGAAAGAAAGAGCTTGAAATAAGACGTTTTGTAACACAAATATAATATGACTGACCAAACACATCAGTTATAAACACCCTGCTAATTCCAGAGAAATGTGTTAATTAATCAATACTTTTATACATACATTTCTGTATGAATACAGATTGTACACAACAGTCCAGTTCAGCTTGTTGCACATTCTTTTGATGCCTTTGCTGGCATCTAACTAGATGATGACCTCTGGTGTTCTATGTGATGATCTGTGTTGAATAATAAAATAACGACACCCTGCCGGTTCTTCAACCAGGGAAAGTGATATGAATATTAATGGGCCAGTGTGTCTGACTGGGAAGTTAACATGTAAATTGGATCTTGCTTGTTCCAGCAATGAGGCCTCAAACACACTGACTGTGTCCTTGCATTATGTTGATGTTGTTGTTTCCATGGAGGAATAGCTCATACAGTCAGCATCTCCAGCTCCTCTTATTCAGTTGTCTAAACGCAATCACAGCCAATATGTACAGATGTGAAATATGCTGGGTGCAGCAGTTATTAAGTATTATTTCACAAGAAAAAAAAACTATAAAATATAGCGTGAGGGATAAGGAAATCATCCCCTCGACTAAGCTAGTTTAAAAAACAAAAAATAAACGTTTTATTTAGGGAGCCCTGTACTAATCACTTTGTGTTTGAGATCTGGGGGTGTGTTTTGTAGAGTTGCACATGTTAGAATGTGGCCACAGGACTGAAGCAGATGCAGATTGCCTTATTAGGATGAACCAAGTGGTCAAGGAACAGAGAAGGCAGTGGGTGTTAGCCATTAAGTTTGGCTTTTCTTTGGAATATCTTCAGAACTGTGTTCCACGTGTTTTTGTGACCACTCGCAGTTGGGCATTTTCATTTTTCCATCGTTCTCAGAGAACACATATCAAATTGTGTGTCAAATTTATGTCTAGGATGATTACTAGTGATGAGGAATAAATAACCCTACACCCCAAAACCTTACACACATGTTTCACTGTTTAAAATAAACAATTGTGTTTTGCCATTTCAGCAACAAGGGAAAATTGGAGTGACGTTCAACATTGGCACCGTGGATATCAGTGTGCAAGAAAGCAGTACCCCGGTGAATGATGGGAAGTATCATGTTGTCCGTTTTACCAGGAATGGTGGGAATGCTACGCTGCAGGTGGACAACTGGTCCATCAATGAACACTTTCCAACAGGTATAACACTAATTCATCAAACTAATCTAAAACTAAGCACCTAAGTAAATATATACAAAAGAGTGTCAGTTAATGATGAAAACTAAATTATAATGATTACTATCAACAAGATTTGATATGGCAACAGGATCATGTCATTATGAGTTAGTTGAGAAGGTCACTGGACAGGATGTGCATCCACAACATAATTCAACTGTTTTTGTCCTTATCTTGTATTTAACTTGTGCATGAGCATCTACTTTGTGTGAGCACCTGATGGAGTATATCTGTCAGTGGCCCAAACTCTGTTGTACAGTCACTCTTCTTTTTCTGTGCTATGAGACACGTTACTCATAGCAGGGAAGTCATTATTCAAAATAGCCTGCTATACATACAATTTCATACAACAAATTCTTCACTGTAATCAGTAAAAATAAGTATATTGTCCAATTGTGGCTTAAAAAATAAAAAGGAAGCAAATAACTGAGCTTTTATCAAGATCAAATGTTTTAACTAGAATTGGACCAGTGGACTAGACTGGTATATCAAATGTTGCATCTAGGTGTCTCACTTGAGACAGCAAATGCTCCCAAGTGAAACATTATGAGACTTAGAACTAATCAATGAGAGCATAGAGACTGCAGTCCACTGGTTGGCAGTAATGCCCCTTTAAGCTGACTGCCAATGTGTTTAGAGAGTGAATTGGCACTGCAATGATGCATTGTGATTTAATTCTCACAACGACCATTCAACTGAAATGTTGCTGTGTTGGCACAGTTACATTTTTCTCTGGGACTAAGTCAGCCATGTCTCCTCTCGTCCGCGCCACAATATCAAGGAACTTTCTCCACTGTGTGCCTCTTCTCCCCTCCCTCTATTGAAATATGATCTCCCTGATGATGCCAACCTCAGTCAGTAATTGGCATCAGACCCTATTGACGTTCTTGGTCTCTTTATAAACAAACTACACAATATATAATATAAATCATATTGTCATATTACTCATTTGGCACTGTCAGCACAGGTTGTTGATGTAGGCTCCTTTTTAAGTTGGCATAAAATCTCATAATTACACATTTTTAGCAACAAACTCAGGGACAGAAAAAGCTGTTGGGTCTGGGTTGGGCTTAGTTGGTTTTCTCTTGGGCTTGGGCAGGTTCTGACAGGAAACATTCAGCCTGATCGTGCTCGACTCCAAACTACTGTGATGTCCACTGAAGCATTTCACTTCTCCTCCAGCCTGATGTGTCATTCTGAGAACAGGATGATAGGAAAGATCTCTGAGACTCACCGTGTCTCTTCTCACTTTAGATTCTGTGACCAAATGTAGTTGGAGAACAGACATACTAGTTGGGGATTTCTCCTGGTGAAAGATTGTGTAGTGTGTGACCTACTGTCGTCAGTCTGAACTCACAATGACTGATGCTTCAGACCTTTACAGAGAATCTAAATTTACAAATGTTGCAGTCTAGAGTAAATAGTTGTTTCTCAATAGTTACTATAGTTTTTTTTACAAGATACCTTACCTACCAATAAACAACATGACCTTCCAGAGTTGTCGAAGGGCAATGTAACAGCTTTGCCTGTAGATACCTGCTGTCAATACATAAATAAACTGGATCTCCCTCAGTGATCACTGTGTCATCCACAAAACACTGTCAAAAGTGGAAACAACTGCAAAGGTGATGACAGAAAACAATGATGTTTGTGCTATAGCACAATTGTGCAATATTAGGTCTGTAACACAGGCAGAATTGCAAAGATATTATCCAGTGACTGATTGGCTTGAAGAACATCAGTCAATCATGGTGATGACAGTATTGTGATTGGAAAGATTTGAAAGTGTGGGTTAGTTGAAGTGATGGAGAGAACTAGATCCTAAGTATAAAGCAAACGTTAAACACACAGAGGAACATGCAGAACTTGAGGGAAGAGATCGTCCTTTAATAAGTAATAATTGTGATAGATAGATTTCCTTAACACATGGGATAATCTTAAATCCTCATTGTAATAAAATGAGTCTTGTGAAACTGGCAGGATGGAGCTGCTGAAAACCCTGCAACCGCTGCTCATAGACTTTAAATGACTTAATTTTAACACACATCAGCCAGTGTCTCAATACTGTTGGATTATCATCGTGGTTCAAGGACATGCCCTCCTGTTTCCCCCTCTTTTCTTCTGTCTACACTCTCTTTCCCACTGACACTGGGAGGGGTCTGTGCTGTGTCAGCATGATGGAAATATGACTGTAGTAAACTAGCGACAGTGTTTTCATTTAATCGCGTGGGATTAGATGGCAAAGTCTCAGTGAGCTTCTTATCAGCCTCCCTCACACACACAGCGCTGAGCCACAACTCCCCAAAGGTTTAATATGTCTTCAAGATTGTGTCTGATAGTGGTAATTGTATTTGTCCTTTTGGGGTATTGGGTGGTGCAGTAAATCCCTGCTCACTGTGCAGGGTCTTTATGCCCAAGTGAAATGTTACTCAGTCTTCCCTACAGTTTTCGTTTACTATCTCTATTTATATCCTTGTTTTATGTTCTCTACCATCACTCTTCCTTCCTATCACTCTGTAAAAACAAATTAGAAAGACCCATTTCATATAAATTTTCGACTTTTCAATTGCTGTCCCACAATTCTTTATTTTCCATTAACAAGGCCTTGTGGAAACTTTACCTGAAGTTTCATCAATCCAATCTCAAGCCTATAAGCAAGGTCAGGTCCTCTAGAGAAGTAAAGTTTTGACATCGGCTTCTCAACTCCAGACCTCTAGTGACCAAAATATTACATCTTAAAAGACATGTTGCTGAGCCAGCAAATTAAACTTCTTTAAAAAAAGCATCACTGTAGTCTTCAATGCTACAGGAGTAACAAAAAAGCACTGCTGATGCTCCAACAGACTGTTTAAGAAGAAGCCAAATGTGTGAATAGGCAGTATTCACACATTTGAATAGTATAGAGAGACCATGCCAACATCCAACCATGGTTGCCACATGCTCACTTTAATCTGAGCTAACGTGTTTTTTTTACATGAAGACAGTCAGACCGTTTCAGCTGCAGTTGTGCCATGCAGTCTCTCAAAGAAAAACGTATCTCTTACTCTTATGTCTGTTTACCTGTCTCCCGAAATCTGTGGCGGGTCTTCCTGCACGTCACCCTAGGAAAATATTCCAGCACACATACACACACTGCAGCATCTGTTAGAAATCAAGAGAGATTCTGATTCTAAAATTGACTTTACTTTCGCATCAAACTTCAACTGGTCCTCCACCTGCTGTAGCAATTTTCTTTTCATAGGTAAATGACCAATTCCCTGTTTAAGGCACTGCTGTTAGTACTCACTTATCAAACATATCATCAGTCAGGTCCATGAATGCATATGCTGTCCAGTGACATGTAACTTACATTATACCCTCATGTGAGGGGCATTGTATGGTGACATGTCCTTTTATGCCTCTGCCATATCATGATAATCAAGGCCCAGAAAAATGTGGTTGATGATTAACTCTTGTGTTGCATGCAAACTACAGTACAATAGCAAATCCTTTTGTCTGATAGTTTTTTTATATTGTGTTATTTTCTTTTTACATTTTTATAAACGTTCAGCTCAGGGATCCTTCTTCCCCTGATCTGTTAAATGAAATTTGCCTAAAGATCCATACTGTAACTAAAGCAAGCTTATTAAAAAAAATAATCCTCGGATAAAATTGTTTAAACATTTTGTAAATGTTAGAGGGGAAAGTGACATGGTGACATAATTCTGATGATCAATAAATGTTTTTATAAATTTCTTCTTAAACTTTGAAGGGAACAGCGACATTGAACGCTATCAAATGGCCAATAAGAAAATTCCTTTCAAATACGCCAGACCAGTAGAAGAGTGGCTACAAGAGAAAGGTAATTTCAAACAAATATGTATTTTTATTTATGTGTTACGATACTGGTATAATGTTGAAAATATCATCTGCACTTATATAATGTTTGATTTGAGTTGTTTTGTGATGCTCACTTCAACACAGAAGATGCCACATCGATGGAACTTATGACTTCATACAAACAAAATACTATTAAACTTAGTTTAATTGTTTAAATGGAAATGGGAATCCTGTGGGCGGATATTTACATATCTAACTAAGATACTAAATAAGTGTAAATCAATGAATGAATAAATTGTAAAATAACTCATTATGTAATAGAAATGAATCCATTTTAAAAACAAATTGAGAAGAAATCTCTCACAAAGTCGGACTCTTATTGTGTAAGTGCAACAACCAGTGCAAGGTGGTAGGTCCTGGCTACACACTGTGTGGGCATCTTAACACTAAGCTGCCAACATGGTTCACGTATATCCAAGAATGCCAAGTGCACAAAGGCTAAATGTGTGGTTTTATAATTGAAACATCTGAGCCAATCACAGTGAAGTATGACATCACTGATTCATTGAGTTATCACAAAAATACGTAATTGCTGATGATGTGACAAAACAGAAATACACAAAACAACTGTTACAACAGGCTACTGAGTTGTAACTAAGCATCCTGGTATGACCACAGGTACATATGTTATTTTGTAGCAGCCTGGTGATTTAATCACAGTTAATACTGTGGACTGGATGTCACAGCACTTTGGCACTTCTTAGCTTTACCATTGTATCTGTCCTGCCATCTTTACATAGCTGTGGACAATGGACATTGTAATAATCGCCCATATGAGTCAGCAAACCAATGCAGAATGCTTTAATAAAATTAAGTAACATTTTATATGCATATTTACATCCATCTTCCACACAGACAGAGACAATTAGTTCAAAGTTCAGAAAAATACTGCTGCAGAGCACTGCTGCCTCCATGAAAATAAAGCCTATTAGTCTTGTTGCAAATGAACTGTGTAACTACAAAAAGGTATATTAAAATTGTATTTCCTCAGTTGAATACATATTACATGTGGATTTCTCCTGTAGGGCGGCAGTTGACAATTTTCAACACTCAAGCATCAGTCGCAATTGGAGGTAGTGACCGCGGCCGGCCCTTTCAGGGTCAACTGTCTGGCCTTTACTATAATGGCCTCAAGGTGTTGAACATGGCTGCTGAGGGTAACCCTAACATCAAGATCAACGGCAGCGTGAGGTTGGTAGGTGATGTGCCCAGTGGGGCAGGCTCAGCCAGGACCACGGCCGTGCCCCCAGAGATGTCCACAACCTTCATTGAGACAACTACCATGATGTCAACCACGACCACACGGAAACACAGGTCCTCCTCAAC
This sequence comes from Hippoglossus hippoglossus, assembly GCF_009819705.1. Classification (NCBI taxonomy): domain Eukaryota; kingdom Metazoa; phylum Chordata; class Actinopteri; order Pleuronectiformes; family Pleuronectidae; genus Hippoglossus; species Hippoglossus hippoglossus. The sequence continues at coordinate 24,479,454 of NC_047172.1, read as the reverse complement.
TGTACAGGTATTGGCAAACGTTCATATTATAACTTTGCAAAAAGGGATCAGACATATGACAGGAGACATTCTCAGCATGCTTCAAGTTGACTTTGACCAATGAACAGCAATCAGCCATGTGTGTTGTTGCTATTGTTGCCTTCACGTGGAGCTCTTGTTTACAAAATGGAAAGTCATATACATGTCGCTTGGCATTCAAGAGGTAAACTCAAGCACCATTAGGCAAAGCCAGTAGACGCTATTCTGCTAACGTTATTGTTAGTATCTGGAAGTCACAGAGGTGTCACAAGAGAACTATGACGAAAACAAGAAATATGACAACATTTATAAAATATTTCTCAAAGGATCAAAAGCTGAAGGATCGTGTGAGGGACTTGTTTTAACCCAAAGTCTTATTCAACAGCCGGCAACCATTGAGTCACTCTAGCTCCTGATTCTTCAAACAGTTTCCCTCTGTTGTCCAGAAGATGATTCAGCTGCTTGACATGTTGCTCTGCTGTTAATAGCAAACACCTCCCAAAGTCCTGTGTCTGTCAGTAATGTTATAGGATGCTGCCTGTCCTTGGAATAAACAGATGGATTATATTCATCTACTGAGAATTCAATGAGAGGAAGCAACAAAACAATTGAGACAATTTATGAAAGCATGCAGGCAGCACAAAGACATTAAAAAAGTAAGCTAATGTATCTGTGAGGTGCTGTGAATTTGTAGGCAACATTAATATTGGTTTCCGTCTGCTCTCTTCAGTGTTTCTAATAAAAAGTCAAGCGTCACCTACAGATACTTTTGACAGATAGATATAGGGTACCTTCCTCTTATATGGCCCCATTAAGGTCATGTGATATCATATGAGCCATCTCCATGGCAACTGAACAAACCCATATAAACTAAGGGGAACAGTTAAGAGAAAAAAAGTGAACCTTGAGTTAAGATCTTTTTGTCACACAATTGTTTCCAAGGTCAAAGTCCTTCTCACCTTCTAACTTCCCTTGTACATTTCCCCTCGTCTTTCCGTGTCTCCTTTTTGTTTGCTCTTTGTGTTTGGGTATCTTTGCTGCGGCTGTGACCTCTTGACGACCTATGTTGTGGCCGCGAAGCACCCATCAGATGACATAGTGTCATCCGCAGAGTGTTCGAGCGATGACGAAGACCTGGAGGAGTGCGAAACTAGCCATGCAGGTGGGCTAGGTTAGTTTGCATTTGCTTGCTTTCTTTGTGCTTTCACTCATCTCTGCACCAGAGGATGAAGACATCCTCAGAAGCATCAAACCCCCATGGTTAGACAAAGTGTAACTTCATCAAAACAGCCAGTGTGGTAATCGTAAGCATTGGTAAGAAAGCTGCACTGTACCTTAACTAATCCAAGGAAAGCTGGATGATTGAATGCAAGGTGCAAATTCAAATAACAGTCCAGTTAATATGTTGCTAGTTGAGTAAGTAACAGAGAAGGTAATTAATTAATATCATGAGCTACACTTGCACATGGGGTCTTCCAAAGTAGTTAACATGGTCACCAGTGCACATACAGATTTTGTCTGCTAAGAGGAATAATGAGGGTTAGCACATGTCATCATTAAAGTGCAAAATCTGAATGATGGTGAACCATGTTCTCTGCACTGATGCTGCAACACGTGTTTGAGTCCATTCACTGCTCTGCAAACGTTCATCTTTAAAATAACACACATTTGACAGTGTCTTTAAAAATCTAAAATCCTTTTCAGCTAAATATTCAGCGTGTTGTCTCGACCACATTGATACATTTTTACTTTTCATTTTCATTTGTGTTTTTTTTCCATATTAAGAGGCTTGTGTTGGTACATGTAATAGAGAACAGATATCATTGAATTTCTGTGTACAAGCTTCCTTTCTTTTCGGGTCATACTTTTGCTTTTTTAGGTGTACTTGTTATTCTGTCTTTTTTGTATCAAAATATTTGAGGAAAATTCTAAAACGTTCCAGAATTATGATACCTCAAACAATTTGAAAGAATTTGGGAATTTCCATATTTTAGTAAATTTAATTACAGTAGGAAACAGCAAACAGCCATGTTGTCACTTCCATACCGAATAATAATAATTTAAAAAAGATATGTTCTTTCTTTCTACATGTTTTACTTTGAAAGCCTGTTTTAAAACAAACAAACATAGTTTTAAGAAAAAAAAATTATTTGATTGCTCTCGTAAGTTTTTTACATAAAATCCACCTGGGTAGTTTAACTCAACCATGCACCAAGTGTCAAGATTTTGTCAGTCTCTCTAGTAATATGTCAAATCACAATTAAAACAGTAAAGGACACAGATTTAATATCATATAAAATTATAATAGTACATTCTATTTCTCAGACATTTAGCTCAGGAATATTTTTCTTTTAATTTGATTGACCTGTGTTAACAAAGCTAGATGGAATAAGTGTGAGGGAATGCCCCTCCATGACACTCCACAGGTAAAGAAGAATGTTTGCTTTATTTTAGGGATCAATGTCAGATTGTTATTTCCCTGAAAGTATTCGTCTCAATTCTTAATCATAACATTTTGACCCCTACTGGCTGAGAGTCTTAGTGCTGTTTGCTCGGTTCTCGTTGACGAAGGCCATTCCCAAATTTTTTCAAAGCGCTCAAAGGTTGTGGTGTCGACGGATTCAGAGCTGTGCTGTGTAGCCTGAGATTCACACTGGGATTTGTGAAGAAAGACAAAGACAGGGCCCCAGTCATCCAGTCATGTGTTTACACAGAAATTCACACCATTCTAACACCTAACATCACGTTGACGTTGACAGTGGCATGCTTTGATTTCAAGTTTCCTTTGTTCTTTTTGGGAGTCACTGCTATATCCTGTTTAGGTTTTCTATTTCTCTCTCTTTTTTTTTTTTTTGAGACATGATTGCCGTCTATTCGCCACTCATCCAGAAACACATTTGTGTATTTTGGCCTCATCATGTGTGGCATGATGTTTTGGTGGGTGTTATCTGTTTCCACATATACTCTGGAGTACCATGTGGCTTTGTACCATGCAGCTTTTAATAATAACATCTTTTTTTTCCAAAGCAAATAAAAACGCAAAAAAATGTTTTCTTGCCATCAACGTTTTTTGTCTGGAACATGAAAACTTCCTAAATGACAAACAGCTATAGATGAAAAGTGATGTACGCTCCTAATTCTTTAATCCCTCCCTAACTTACTCTCTTTTACTTCATTTGAGCATATTCCAATGTGGATGGCAAAAAAAGATTATTTTTGCCACAAATTCTTGTCTTTCCACTTAAATTTTCATTGGTACTATGATTTTGTGAACTCTTAAGATCACTTTCTTAAGGGTCACTTCTTTGCATGCTGTTTGAGGCTTGACACCACCTAGTCACCCCTGCACACCCCCACCCCCTAACATTTAGACAAACTTGGTTGCTTTGTCTGCGCTCGTGTTTAAGTTGGAAATATTTTTTTTCCTTTTTCTTTTTTTTTGGGGCGGTCGTAGCGTCATCGAATGTCTTGGAATGTTGTCTCACCCACACTTTCTTTATTTAGTCCGTGTGGCTGTCGTCTGTTTGGAGAAGTTATCAAGTGATTCTGTGCTCTGTTGTGAATCTGTCGTCTTCTCTCAATTTATTTCATAAGATGGCACTGAACCCTAAACTGTTTGAATGACGAACAAGTATACTGGTTCAAATTCATACAACATGACCTCAGTAGAGAAACACCCCATGGCCAATAACAAACACATGCTCAAACAGTCACTGACAAATATAACAAACCTATTTAATAAGATACTGTTTTAAAATGCAGTTTCAAATAAAACATATTCACAAATCCTAACATTATGTCTGCACTAAACCTGATAAATTATAAAAGTGTGTCTATAATTCCCTTTCGATGATTTCTCTAAAAGAACGGAAATGCTTTAAAAAGCAGGAGCAAAAATGTTCGATCCCAAAAGTGTGCATCTTCAGGTAATGCCTGAAACTACAGTTTAACCTTTTCACTTCATTTTTTAGCAACAATAATTGTGATAACAAACAATTTTTGTTTGCGCAAAAAAAAATCGGAGCAATAAAAAAAGACACCTACTTTAGACCTATGTTAACAGAAATAAAACCACTGTGCTATGTATAGGGTGCCCTCTTAGTTATAATCAACCTCATCAGGGATTATATTCAGATTATATTTGCTTTTGATCCCCCATTCACCTCGAATAAAATTTTAATATTCCCAGCCAATACGTGAAGACAATATTTTCAGTAAGACCAAAACAACAGAGAGGTAACACTACAGCCACACACTCATAGTGAGGACCCTGCAGTGGATTATCACTGAGCTTCCCTCGGCTCCCCTAGAGGCAGGAACAGACACTGGAGCGTTAGCAGTTAAAGAGCCAGGTAGTTCTGTCAGGAGTATGCACTGAGACCAAACACTGCGATAAAATAGACTGAATATTGGTTTTCTATTTATCAGGCGGACCACAAACACAACGCTAAATTAATAATAATGCAACATAATGACTGATTGTGATAAGGTGCACACACAGTGGATCAGTATTATGACCTTATTACCATGATAAGGCCATGAAATACAATTAGATAGCTTAGACATTTATTACAGCTTCTCTGCCAATGTCATTACAAAATAAAGTGTTTCGTTATCAGTGGCACAGTCACTCTAACTCAGTCTTGAGTCCCTTAGCATCCAAGACATTGTGTTACCTCAGGTAAATATCAGGCCAATGAGTTCATTACAGTGAGGAACATCGACCTACTAATTCCACAAACATCTGTCTGTCTGTATGAGGAACACACTCGTTTTGTTGCTGCTGTGCTTTACAATGAGCTGAACTACAGAGCTTGGGTCTGAAGATTGCTTAACAGACCGATGAAATAGCTTACATGTATCGTATGAAAAAATAACAGCAGCTTCTAACTTCACTCTGCAACATAGACTGTATACAAAAAGTTCAGCAAACAACGACAAGCATAGAGACAATAAAAAAGTGAGTTTGAGGAGGACTCAGTAATGACAAGGAATGATTCTGAAGTAGCTACCACAGGACAAGCAAACAGCTCATTCCTACAGGCCTGCCCTACAGTACCTGTTTGGTAGTGAAGGGCCTACTTTGCATATAAATACAGTACAGTATATAAATACAGACCACTTACCTTGAACCAGCAACATTGACAACGATGACAAACGAGTCATTCATGAACAGACAACTGAAAGCACCTTTATCAATAGCAAGTGGTTTTCTTAGTAGTTCATTAATCAATCATTTAATTACCCACTTAATAGCAATAGAATCTGTCTTGGACACAAATTGTGTTGGTGAACCGGTTCTATTAATAAATCACAAGTGAGACATCCACAAGTACTGACCATTCCCTAAAACCCACCACAAGGCTTTTAATACATTTCCTGCCTACTGTTCCATCACTAGACTCTACTCGTTTTCACTTGAGCATAGAGGTGTCAGACATGTGCCATCTTATGGAATTCCTCTCTGATTCTCATTTCTACCTACGTGGAAAAAACACATGTAGGTTGCATTTGACAAAATATTTAAATTATATGTCAAAGGACACTATAGAAGTTTAAGCTGGTATCCATAATATTCTTCAATGAATGTTTATGTATCTTTCTAAATTGTGTAGTAATCCTTAAACTAAACCACTGAACAAACCGCGAGTGCTGATTGTCCCAGAGGAGTGCTGCTGCTCTGATACTGGTTTACTGTTCTTCTGATGGTACATCCGTGCAGTGTTTCCATGCCCTCTGCATGTGCTTTATATATTTTCTATGTTGTAAAAATGCCATTATATAATGACATCATCATGACCTGTCTAAAGTCTTGGTCGTGTTTAATCCTATTGTATGCAGACGTACCTGCATAAAGAGCTTTAGATATTTCCATAATGTCCTATTTTGACTTCTTTGTGACTTTTTCATGACACCAACATATGGGACAGGGAATGATTTACTGATCATATAATCATATAATGATAAAGGCTTTAGATTGCCTCCCTAGATCTATGTTTGCAGAGATACACTTTATGGACAAAAGTATTGGGACACACCTCTTAATCATCAAATTCAGGGGTTTCATTCAGTTACATTGCCATTGGTTGGACTGGGCCCCTTAGTTCCAGTGAAGGGAGATTTTAATGCTTCAGCTTACAAAGACATTTTGAACAATTCGATGCTTCCAACTTTGTGGGAACAGATTGGGGAAGGCCCTTTTCTGTTCCAGCATGCCTGTACTCAGTGCACAAAGCAAGGTCCATAAAAGCATGGTTGGGTGAGTTTGCTGTGGAAGAACCTGAGTGGCCCGCACAGAGCCCTGAACTCAACCCCATCAAACACATTTGGGAGGAACTAGAACGGAGATTGCGAGCTATGTCCTCATGTCCAACATCAGTGTCTGACCTCACAAATAATCTTCTGGATGAATGGGCAAAAATTCCCACTAACATTCCCCAAAATCTTGCAGAAAGCCTTCCCAGAAGAGTGGAAGCTGTTATTGCTGCAAAGGGGCGACCAACTCCATATTAATGCCTATGGATTTAGAATGGGATGTCATAAAAGATGCTGTAGGTGTAATGTGTAGGAGTCCCAATACCTTTGTCCATATAGTGTATCTTGAAGAATGTGTTGTTAGACCATGTTATTTTTTTTGTCCTTGTACTTTGACCTCTAACTGATTAGCTCCAAAACCTAATCTGTAGATACCCTCCACAGTAACATTCCCACCAAGTTTGGTAATAATCTGTCCCTAAATTGTTAAACTATTTTGTACAAACACACACAGCAGAGTGAAAACAATACCCTACTTCTGGCTACCTCACTTGGTAAAAAGTTGGACCAACTATAAACTGCTATTCAGAAATAGTCATGAACTGACATGTTGCTTCTCACCTTTCATGGTTGGAGGATGGCAGTAATTGAAGCACTACATGTTCAGTGTTTGTATTTTCATGCATCAAATCAACACTCCCATCAACTCCCTGATTTGGAACCAGGTTCCCTGGTGGGAACAGGTTTTAGCTTTGGCAGGTTCTGATAAACTACAAGCTGCCACGTTTGGAGCACGCCCTCCACTGCTGCACAGTGTTTATGGATATCAGCATTAAGCTTGTCGTTTGACTCTTTAATCCTACTTCGAATCCTGAAGAAACTGCATTCCACATCTAGTACATAACACAGTATTACCAATATATGTTTGTTTTGTGTTTTTTTTCTCTTCAGTTTACCCCACTGCTATGAGTTAATCCTGAGCTGTGTCCCAATTGCATACTGCACTTAAAATTTGACTTGGGTTTTCTGGGTGGGGGGGGTTTGGGTAAGCAGTGCGTTCACACTGGTACAGTAACAAACTGGATTCACATAACAAGTGCAGTGATAATGGATACTATAGTGTCCAAGTAGAATACTGACCGTAGCTTCACAAAGTTGCAGTTGGACAGCCTGCATGCATGTTGAATCACATGACAGTTCTTGCCAGTTCAAACTTTCACATGACCTCAGTGATCAATTGGTTTTCATAGTATTGGGATTGGGACACAGTGTCCGTCTCCTATTTTTCTAACATCAGTCTGCCTTACCTGCCCTCAGTTTGCTGTGTTGTTTCTTTTCTACTCTCCCTAAATGCAACTTACTTTAAGCATGCATCAACATCCTGCAGTACGACTAAAACGAAACCAAAAATGAATAATGGTAACCCATTCTCAGCCAGTACCGTCTCCCTCTAATGTACACCCAGACTGCACGGCCGGTTCATGTTTAAAGACTAACATTACAGATTTGTCCTCCAGAAAGGCATGAGAGAGGAGCCCGTCCTCGAGTCGAGTGCCTCTCTCACCGTGTCTGTTTCCTATTGTGTGCATCTGGTTGTAGTGTGTGCAAAATTTTAAATGGCTTTGTTCTTTCATCTTAACACATATCATTTAGTAGTTTTAACTGGTCATACCTTTTGCATTTATCCAATTGATCGCTGGCATTTTGGTTCTGATTATGGTTTTTGGCTTATTAAGTATGTTTGGTTTGTTTTTTTGTCAATCAGATAATATTCAAATGACAGTGTGGAATATTTTTTGATATAATTTGACTTTGTGATTTGGAACTACTTCAGTGACTAACTTGTGTGTTTTATTCCCTTCAGTATTATTTCTTGGCAAATATTGAATTAAAAAAAAATAGGAAAAGGTCAAACATATGCGCTGTCATCTCAACCACTGCTGTTTTTTTAATTGTAAGCCCAAGCCCACAAATTGGTATATGAAGCAGTTCCAGATCTACTTCTCACATACCTTCCATTTCTTTCAGATTTTTTTAATCTATCTTTACGAAACAAATTAATCTTTGCTGAATAATATTTTGACTGTAAGACAAAAAACAAATGAATTGCATGGCTAAGAAGTTGCAGTTTAGGGTTTGTCAGACTTGTCAGTGTTAGATTTCTTCTGTTCTTTTCTGTAGATGGGCATGTATATTGCTCATTGTTTGTATATCCCCATCCCTTCCTTACAGCCAAAAGCTCTAATGCCGCCCGACCGCTTCGTACTGCCTTTACATGGACATGGCAACTGACTTACACTGTCACCCTCATCACCCTCATTTCCTATGTAGTGTGTTCATAGGTCCCACCCCTTCTTCACCTTCTCCCTTGTCTTTAGAGATATGAAAATATGAAAGTCATCTATCCATTCTACACTAAAGAACAAATGACAATTTAAGCAAAAACTGTAACATGAATAGATTTTAGATAATATTGAAGTCTATTGCAATGGAAAAAAAATGTAGATACACATTTTTTTGTAAAAGGAAATTATTTACCAGGAAAAAGAAAAACACAGAAAAAAAAACAGAATTATGGTGTTTATTTTTTATGTTATGTGGTGTGGATGTATGTGTTGTTGCCTCCCTGTACCGTCATGTTTTAAGATAGAACACACTCTACAATGGATAAAAATGATATTTAACGGTACCAAGTGGCTATCCAACAGTCTTACACAACCTTTCCTTTGTAAATTCTTTTCTTCATGCCTAAATCATGCGGGCAATTTGTTGATGTAAGTTGAAAATCTACAGTACATATGTTTCTCTTCTTGTTTAATTGTTGTTGTTTTTTACTTTGTTTTAAAGATGCAGTTTGTAAATTGTGAGAAGTGGGAGAAAATCTAAATGTTCATTCTCATGTATCTCACACTTAAAGCCAAGTGTGTAATGGACACTGTATAGACTGCTATACAGAAATAAATTTAAGAATTGAACAAACCACTTAATGAATAAATTACTATGGCATTAAATGCACAAAAACTACTTTTGTATCAAAACCCTATTTATTAACTTTCCCATTGAATTTTTTTTTTTTAAATACAGTTAATTCTTTTTTAAACGTATTTATTTCTTTATGTTTATAAAAATGGAAGATTGAATGTTAAAGTCATTATTTCAGGGACTTAATAAAGGTAAATAATAAATAATTACAGAAGTATGTATTTGTAATTATATTTAATGACACATTGATTGATTCATCAAGTCACTTATCTATTTTTTTATTTTGAAGTTGCCCTCAGCCACGGTTGTTACGGTTACTCATCCTGCAAACTAACTCTTCCTCATATTTAAAATCAGCAAAACAAATTCTAACATATGATTCCACTCAATGAAATCCTGTGGTACAATTACAGGATTTTCTGATATTTCAAACTGCATCTGCGATCAAGCTGTGAACACTGACAACTGAATCTTACATTGTGTTTTATTGTTTGAAATTATAGAATAAAATGGCATTTGTTTTATCTACAGATTTGTGTGCTTGTGAATGTATGTGTTGTCTTTGTGTGATAATATGTTAGTTAAATATTCCTTTTGTTGGCATGGAGTTTGAAATGTGCATCAAAGATTCAGTATGCACATGCTTGATGGCAGTAGATATTTTTCTTGTCAATGTTAAAATGAATGTTCACTCCAATGGCACCTCCGTGATAAGTCAATCAAACGTTTCACTTCAACATGGGTTTCAGTGTCTTTTAATCCTTGTGTCACGTTGGAAACAAGAGTTGCACCCAGCTGGCACTGAACGTAGCCATGCTGTGGTCAAAGAAAACACACTATTTGCACATTCAACACTTAATACAAGATCTGCAAAGACTGAGGAGAAAAATGGATCACTGCTAAATGGAATCAAAAAAATATGCAGTGTTACAGTGCAACTTAATTACAGTGTTAAAATGTTGGTCTTTTCAAGACTTTTTGTTGTTGCTGATTTATAAAGCCACGATTGAAGGTATTAGTCCATTCTGACCACTTTGTAGCAGCCACGCCTGATGAGCCATCATGTGGTTTTCATAGAAGACAATGATCAATCATTATTTAGCATGAAGTCAATCTATATACTAGAAGTAATTAGCTTTGCCACAGTGACCACATGAAGCAAGAGTACTGAGTAATTCAGTTCATTTATTTTACACGCTGCTGTAATTTAATTAAGTTACAAATACCAACGCACCAATTGGGTGGACAATTGCTATTTGTTAGAAATTACCAACAATGCACTGTACATACAATGCAGGCTTCCATTTTCCACATCACTATTGTGTAATTCCCTTATTTGACCAGGATTGGCTTCTAAAGTAGTTGTGATGTCCAAAATCCTGCAATTTAGATGTAATGTGAGCACAAAGAGATTTTCATCAGACTTTGAACTGTCAGGTTGGTTGCTCTGTAGTCGGATCTAAGGAGACCGCCACTGTCGCAGACACATTGTAGAGTTCAGATTCAAGTTTCAATATTTATGATTTCATATTTTTGAACTGAAAAAACATGTAGTATGAAGTAAGTGCAGGTACATATTTGAAATTGATTTTTAAGGTAATTTGATCTTCTAACTGTAAGTCCAGTAGTTCATAAGGAGTGAGCATTCAGGTGACGTACTCTAAACCTAAAGGTAAAGTTATAGTTAAACAGGTTTTTCTTGGTCACAGAGCTGCTCTTAGTGAAAAAAGCAACTGAGGAGAAAGGATGAAACCAGAATATGTGATGACCAGTGTTCCGTTAGCTAGTTCATTGACCTTTCACCATCTGGAATGATGCGTACATGAACTAATATGGCCAGATTCCTGAAATTTGCAGATTTGAAACTGACTTACAATTAAACTATTATGCAGAATTGTGTTTTGTGGTGAATTTTAGGTCATGATTATGAATAATTTGTTTTCATTTCTAAATTCAGATAATTTGCACATGGCTATAAGGGCTGTTGACTCTGTATATAATCATTGGGTGCTTAATTTATTTAATGATGTGCATCCCTTTTTTAAATCAGCCCCAAATGAAATCAGAGATCTGTATCAAGATGCAGGGGTTACCTTTTTTTCACATACAATCTGAGGTGAGGTGGCCACACAACCAAAGAACAGCTCTGTATCTGAGAAATGTTTGTTGAACTATAACTGCAGTGGTCTGACCTGTGGAAAAAACAAAAGGTTTAAGATGATGTGAGAGCCACTGAGAAGTGACACTGCTGAGTCTGTCATTTCTATTATGATATAACTCATATCTGTTTTAACAATACATTGATCTAAATTAGTGGTGTAGATCATTCTTTCAAATGAGAGTTTTTTCTTAATATTAGTCCTTGCTTTTTATTTCATTATTAAATGATGGGAAATAGCATTGACAACACTATCTATTGACTAAAACCACTCTGGACACTTTTTAAACCCTTTGAGTTTAGCTTAAATATTTCCTGTAAATAAGCAACCTACAGCAGAATTAACAACCTGCTTCCTGTTTACATACATGTCTAGTGTACATGAATGGTCATGTGATATGACAGGCATGTCATAGTGTAGACAGAGATCATTTCTGATATAGAACACTCTTTTAAATGAAAACATATTGTTGTGAACATATACCAGAGAAAGAATGAGATATAACCAGAGTGAGCCTGTTGACCATAAAGAAAACTTTGCTCTGTCTTTCTGGCTCATCCTCGCAGAACTCTTAAACCTTTTGAAATTTATACTAGAAATATGTCACTTTACTTTTGATATATCAAGTCAAAGTTTTTTGACTTGATTTTTGTTTTAGTCGTTGCCTGTTTTGTTTTTTTGTCCAGATACGTCTAATATTGCATATTTCACAAAACTCCCATGCTGCCTTCTAACCTGTCTGTCTCTAACCTTAGGAGCTGAGTTAGTCATCCCAGTACTTGAGGATCCATTAGCGCAACCCTCTGTAGCTCCTCGTGCACCCTTCATTCCCACACCCTCAACCCACCACCCACTCCTCACCATTATTGAGACCACCAAAGAGTCCCTGTCCAAGGCCACTGAGGCGGGGGTACCTTGCTTGTCGGACCGAGGCAGCGATGATTGTGATGATGATGGCTTGGTGATATCGGGGTATGGCTCTGGGGAAGCATTCAAGTCTAACCTGCCCCCTACTGATGATGAAGATTTTTACTCGACCTTCTCCTTGGTAACAGATAAGACCTTGTCCACGTCAGGCTTTGAAGGTGGCTACAAAGCTCACACACCCAAGACTTTTAGACCTAACAAACCTTCAGTCTCCAGACGCAGTAGGACTACCTCTACCGCCATACTACTAACCGCCGACCAGAGCCGCACCACCGCCACATCTGCCTCCACCGCAACCCTCCACAATGCTCCGGCCAAACAGCCGGCCGGCAAAATGAATAACCGCGAGCTAAAACCCCAGCCCGACCTAGTGTTGCTTCCATTGCCCACATCCTTTGAGGTAGACAGCACCAAGCTGAGGGGCCCATTAATAACCTCCCCAATGTTCCGTAATATACCCACAGCACACCCCACAGAGCCGGGCGTCAGGCGAGTTCCAGGGCCCTCGGAAGTGGTCCGTGAATCTAGCAGCACCACCGGGATGGTCATCGGAATAGTGGCGGCCGCTGCCCTGTGCATCCTCATCCTCCTGTATGCCATGTATAAGTACAGGAACAGGGATGAAGGCTCCTACCAGGTGGACGAGAGCAGGAACTACATAACCAACTCAGCTGTACAAAGCAATGGCGCTGTGATGAAGGACAAACAGCAGAGCTTGAAAGGCAGCAACAAGAAACAGAAAAATAAGGATAAGGAGTATTATGTGTGACTGTGAGACTTTGATGAACACAAGAGAATGAAGGAAGAAAGCACTAAGAGAACATTTACTTATCAGTTTCCTTGTGAGGAGCTATGACAAATGATGGTATTAACATGGAACTTGAATAAACTTATACTGTGCTGAGTAGATGAACTGATGAAATGTACTGTAATATAAAGCACACTTACTATTGTAAGCATAACGACAAGGCTAAATAGCAACTTTAGAGATCTCATACTTCTATCTGGTCAGAGACGTTGTCAGTATAGAAATATTTCACAGCTACACCATTCTCCTAAGTGACTTTTAGAGCTATGTGATCCTTGGCATTAAACAAAAAAAACCTTTTTGTAAAATTCTTAATGGCAAAAGGCTCATAATCTTCTACATTTTCAGCATGTAAGCAACATGTAGTGCTTTAAAACGAGGGGTCAGGCACATGATCACTGTAAAAGTAAAAAAAAGGACTGCTGTACCAGAATATGACAAATTTATATGGTTTATACATAATACAAGTGTGGTGTCTTACTTATTTTTTGCTTCAAGCAAAATGGAAAAAATGACAAAAAGAACAACAAGGAAAAAAACCTGTTTCTGTGTATAAAATGAAACCAAGTGAGTAAATTGCCGTGGGCAGAACTCAGAATCTGTTCTGCTCTGGCATCTGATTCACCACAACTATTCTCATTGTCTGCCGGACAGAGCGACTGTCAGCTCTGTGGAGAGAAGTGGAAAGTTCTGTTGGTAAAAAGCAAGTTATTGTGAGATGCATGCCATCCTACTTCTAAAGTAAAGTACAGTATGGTAAAAGTCCAGTATACAGTGTTCGACTTGGACCACATTCTCTTTAATGCCAAAACACTTTGTCATCAAATCAGAGCTCTCAGCCCAATTCCCCTCTTTCAGAACCCTTCAAACTGCTAACCATGAAAAAAGAAAAAAAAACATCTCTTAAAGAAAAGGTCTATTATTGGTGCACAACCAAGTGGTAGTTTTATCTTTTTGACAAATTGTATGTTGGTTCATTGCCTATATCGTTTTTCTATGGAGGTGTCAGGAGGAAGACAAATGCAGTACTACAACAACTGTTAACAGATGTGTATACAAAAATAAATCTAATGTTGAAAGTGTGAACTCTATCTGCTGTCACAGTCAGCTGTGTCAAAAAAACACAAGAAATTTGTTTACATATTTTATTACACACTAGCTGTTGTACTTTGTAGGTAGGAAATTGTACATATACCATGACAGTTGTAATTTTTTAGTACCTCTATTGTACAGACTGAACATATGGTTTATCAGCGTATTTGACATGATGAAATCTATTAACTGTTACTTTACATGGAGAAAGACTTTAATCAGAATGTGGAGAATCATATTGATATTCATAAAGAATAAAAATGTATTGTTAGCCTAGAGATCTAACCAGAGATGTTTCTAAAGTTGCATGAATATTTAACTACTTGCAGTTGTCCAACAAATACAAGGTGCCCTTCCTTCTGTATTATGGCTTTCTTGTTCTGGGTTCCACTAGTGTCATTTATTTTTGAATAAAGAATAAAGTCAGAGTTATGACAAAGACAGAGAGACAGAGGCTATAATGGATGGGGCTTTACAATTCTTTTTAATAAAAAGCTAAAATGGTGTCTTTTAGGTGTGACTGCTCACCTCAAATCATTGTCTTGTCACTTCTTTATCGCAACATCTTGTTTTGACACATTTCTATCGCCCCTTTCTGTTTCCATTTTAAGCCATTTTCATTAAAAGATGTGAGTGTGAGCCTTTTGTCAGGGATTTACATTTTTATGTTACAATTGTTACATTCCATAACCCTTTTTTCATCAGTTTCATAGCAAATAAAACATTCTTTTTTTCTCATAAATCACACGGTAGTCCTTGGATAATCTGAAATCTGTGGTTCCTCATGGCGATACACTGCCACTTTGACATTTGCCCTGATTCCCACACAGAATCATAAAGACTGTATATAAAGCTGGAAGATGTGTGTCAACTTCCAACAACGTAACAAAAGTGAAGCCAAAATATCTCGGATATGGGCGCTGCCATCTTGCCCCGCTGATATCATTTGGAGCCAGAGTCTGCGCAGTAGGGATTGTGAAGTGGAGCTGCGGTGTAGCGTGATACGTGCACTCAATAAATCACAGGTCAGTGTCAGATGTCAGATGTCAGTCATGACACTTCACCCTGTTTTACCTGTAAATGACTAATATATGACTAATACTGCAGCCAGCCACTAGGGGGCAATCAATATTTTTAGGCTTAGACAATCTGGTCTACAGAGGATTTCCTTGATTGGTGTCACCAGCTGGTCCTGCCTTTACTGCTGTCGTCTAGCAACAGAGCTGCAGGTAGACATGACGGGAAAATGTTAATGCAACTTGGTTTTTTGGTTCGTCACCACAGCAGAATGTATCCTGGGATAGGTTGGCCTGGGAAGGATCCACCGTTCGTTTCTCGGGGATGGAGGGACACTTATGTCTGCTGCATTTGAAGGAGCCTTCGAAATGCAACAGTGTAGTTGTACCACTGTGACACAATTTGTCTTAAAATGAATAAATTAAGACACAGCTTATGAGGAGGAGAGAGAAAATGAGGCAGATTTAAAGCCACTTTTACCATTTAAAGCCCAATTTCTCTATAACTTTAATTATTAATGATGAAGCAATGATCAACATGCTAGATTGCCTTATTAAGTCTGTGTACAAAATATTCCTTCTAGTGGGTTACAATGGTGAACAGGTGTGACCCCATGTCTGTAACCTTGCTCAAACAATTTGTCTTTACATGACGATGGGAGTCTGGCCCTGTTAGCAGCTGTCTGATCACAATCAATGCTTCATCAATGGAGTGTGGATATGCAACTCAAACCATGAGTGATTGTTATTAATGGGCCCAAAATGCGTCAAAAACATTACTCACATCATTTAGTCTCTCTCTCTCTCTGCAGGTATCTCTGTAGGATCCAGATTTGACTCTACTTAATAATTAGTATTATAATCAGTAGTAGTAGTATATTATTATTATTATATTAACTTATATTATATTATGAATTGATAGCAGCCCCCCGGGAACTGTAGGGTTTCACTCTTATTTTGAAGGTGGTGACCTGACCATACAGAGTGCCTTGAGATAATGTATGTTATGATCTGATGCTATACAACTAAAATTGAATTGAATCATTACACCAACAGCAGCCTGGACTGTTGACACAAGGGAGGTAGGCTCCATGGATTCATGTTGTCATTTTAACTACTCTGATGTTTCATTGAAGACCAGGTAGATGTCAGCATCTTGGTTACTCCCATTGGTTAAAACTAGAGGCACCACACTTGTATTTGGGACTTCCTTGTTAGAGAAACCTATAATTGATTCACTATATCATTGCAGGGAGAAATAGGAAGTTGTCTAGGAGACAATGAATTGTTGGATGCCTTTGACCATAACTAAGTTCTGTGCCTCACCGTGAGTTTCTGTAGTCTGCCGACTCCAGAATCCTAGATCAGTGGGTGGAATTAAAATTACGTTCAAGCTTCATCATAGCGAGTGAACATTGCTTCATGGCAGAGGTTGAACATTCCATGTACAGTGACCCGCAGAACCTCCTCATCACTTTTTAAAAATCTATAATTAGCGAGGTGCAGTCTGCTGTTAAGGCTTTTGAGAGGGAACAGATGGATCCGCTCAAGCTGCTTGACTGTTTAATGAGGCTTATAAAGTCTGTCTGCGACAGAGTCATTAACCCAAGGGCAAAAATGGATGCGTTTTTTAAGAGCCAATAGACGGACACATCTCTCCCAAGTCATACCTCAACTATTCTCCACACTTGAGTCGAAGGCACCACAGCTGAACGTCTCTCCTGAGGACGACTGCGTACGAAGGAGATGTGCTAGATGTGGGGGAGAGCCTGGTACGTACAAGCCTTATAGGATGTTGTCCAGCCGCAGTTGACAAAATGATTCATCAGCAGAGGTCTGCTGTGCATCAGAAGTTGTAGGAAACAACAAACATCATGGCATTCTGGGCTGAGGTGAAAGCAAACCCCGGGATGCAGCATTAACCCATAAGAGGCCTTGTTGAGAGACTTTTAAGTTGATATCAGTGCCACTGCATTCACCTGCAACTGCAGTGTCAACATTGTTGTGGAAATGTTGATTGTACACTTTTAAATCTTAAGAAATGACATCTGTATTTCGAGGATTAAGTTATCCACTAGGGGGAAGGGTTAGGCCAAATCAACCCTGACTGTAAACTGAACATCACTCTTCCCATTGTCTGACAACAGACACTTAAAAACATGTAACTGAGACCTGGTTTGTAGTGAATTCAGCTGTATTCAAAAACCAAAGACGTAAGAGGCTGAGACCTTTTGACACAAGGCAGATTGCAAATAAGGCGATATGACATCACAAAAATGCTCATAAGAACATGATGTTATCTATCAACATTTACCAAGGCTAGATTTTACCATTAATGGAGATTTTCATCAGGTTGAAACATTTACTGTCAGCTTTCATCTGTCTGCATTGATTTCAGATTTGTGTGGCTGAAGCTCATCATGACCTGTTGTAGGTGTTTGATTTGCTTTGTATTTGTTCTTATAATCATAGTCTCTCTCAAGTCAGACATTTATTTTGAAGCAGGCGTATATTAGTGCCAGGCCTTTATTTCTAGTTCCCACCTTTGATCAGTATATTTGATTATATTAAGGTACAAGGCCTCCTTGCTTTAATATCTGTTCCTGTTTGACCTGTAATATTGTAATTAGTCTTATATGTCCATTAACTATTAAATCTTTCTGTATCGATTTCTAATTAAAAGCACATCAGGTAACATAATCCCTTTATTTCTTAATAGGGGTTTTATTGTGAGGTATATTATTAAAGTGACCTGCACTGGTCCACTGCTGTACTTCAAATGTTGCTAGCACCATCTTGTGGTTCTTGTACTGTACTACATAATACAGTTATACATATACACAATACTCAGATGGAGTAATATGGGGGTGAAGGGTTGAATTGATTAAAACAATGAAATTGCAGATTATGCAACGCACATTATATGACACAGGAGTGTATCCTTCCTAACGTTGTTGTCGTAGCTGACCATAATGTTCAAATGCAACAACTCTAATAATGTCTACAGGAAGGAGCTGATGTAAATGTCTAACCAGATGTGCAGATGCAGTTGCCATCAATCTGCAGGAAAATTCCACATGTTCCAAACATTGCACTACCATAACCTAATATTATTTACATTATGTTAACATTGATATCATGCTAACAACGTCTAGTGCATTACACTGACTACAATTAATATTCAAATTAATCAGTAAATTCAAATCAAATAATCAAATTATGCACCCTTTCTAAAGTATGAAAACTGAAGATCCTATATCTACGGATCAATTCATAATCAATTCCATTTGATTCCTTTTATCATTAACATCATCATCATCATCATCGTCATCATCCAGCTGTATAACAGGTGTCTCCTGCATCCCAGGAGTCTGGTTCCACACCTCTCTGACACCCTCAACTGAGAGGTGGACATCCCTTTGACATGTCAAGAAAGATATATGACTAAGCAAGGGATTCGTGAAATGGCAGCTACCCTCAAAACTCAAACTAAAGTCAATGACAAAGTAAGGCTCCTCTCTCATTAATGTTGCTACAGCCTCCAGGGGAAATCCCATGGGTAAATAGCAATTATTACTATATTGGGAATCCTTCCGGTCACACTATGGAGCACAGGACTTCAACATTACATTCCTCCCCTCTCACTATCCAGTGGGTGGACACTTCACTGATGCTTGGAATTACAGTGCATAGCAATCCGTCGCTCTTCTTCACAATAAACAACAACGTGACACTAATGTTCAACCAGTCTGTGAGAAAGACAGCATCACTCCTCAGCTCTTTGTAAATAATTGGACATTTAAGGCCTCTGGAAATATGAAAGACAAATTGCGAGGTCATAGCTATCACCTGCCCTCTAATCACTATAAAACCTTCTTCACATAAGAAGATAGATGTCAGATACTCTAAGTTGAGTTTTTTCTTTACTTCACTGGCAACTCCTCATCATTCACTGATAGTCTTAAGCATTGTTCATTATCCTGATTAACCATTCAGCTGCTACATTAAGGATTTGTAAATGATACAGAATGGCCCTTTATAATCAATACTTTATATTTACATCAGGGGCGGGTCATCTCTACGGAGGCCACCATGTTTTTTACAGTAGCCCAAACTGGACAAACTAAACCTTTTGAGTTTTTATGACAACTGAAGGCTACCACAGGTTCTCTTTCATGTTTGAAGGGGAGGGTGAGGTGAGGGGTATTCAGCTGCAACATGCAACTTCACCACTAGATGTCACTAAACTCTACACACTGAACCTTTAGGTGTCGCTCCAGAATGACTTTGTGTTGTCTGTGTCCTTTATTCTTTTCATTCACAGCATATTTTGAATAACTTTCTTTACTTTAGGCAGCATCAACAAAAAAAACATATTGTGTAAAAGGTAGAGCCTGCGAGTAATGCATGAGTATTATGATTGACTTTATTCTGACCTAATTATTGCCTGTGTGCTCCTTTGAAATAGAGAATTGAGATCCATTGAATCTGAATTCACAGCTTTATTATCTGAGACTGATCAATTTAACTAAACCATCAACCAATTTCCACAAATCTGCCATAAAGTGACAAATACATCAATCAATCAATCAATCAAATTTTATTTGTATAGCCCATATTCACAAATCACAATTTGTCTCATAGGGCTTTAACAAGGTGTGACATCCTCTGCCCTTAACCCTCAACAAGAGTAAGGGAGAACTACTAAAAACCCTTTTAACAGGGTAAAAAGAAGGTAGAAACCTCAGAGAGAGCCACATGTGAGGGATCCCTCTCCCAGGGCGGACAGAAGTGCGTCCTGCAGTATGTTTAGATTTACGACCAAATAAACAGAAATGACTAGAGGGTATCTGCAAATAAGTTGTGTTAACAAAGAAATATATTTAAAGTCATGGTTACGGGGAAAACATTATTAAACACAGAGGGATGGTGTGTGAGAATTGAAGTCTGAAAAAATGACAGAGCAGAATTTCTAATATCTAAATCAGCTTATTTTTGTTTTATTGTGAAAGCCTTTGACCCTTTCACTTCTGCTCAAATACCTGCCACAACCGACACTGAACTAGCTAGTACATCAAAATGGATCACATACAGACATAAATAGCAAGTGGTGAATACAGTGGCTTTCCTTCTTTAAAAGGTGCCAATGAATCTTTTTATAGCTGCAAGCTAGGCATGTTGTTACTCTCAAAACACATTGAAGCAGCAGGAACACGGGTGCTGCAAAACCTGATAGATATTTTTCCAAGAACAGAATTGAGTGACAATGTATTTAGAATGTCTGTTTATTCACAGATGAAGGGTCGGGTTGCGAGTCATACATAAATGGTTCTGAGCGAGCCCGGATTTGACTTGGAGATAATTGTGGGTTGGGTCCGGTTCTGAGCTTTGGTGGTGCAGGTCAGTAACGAAATTCTTTATACCTATTGTTCACACAAAGGTTTCACCATATATATCATACTATGATATGGCCTATAGTGTACATATAACATGCATGCAGGGTATGCATTTGCCCTTCGTGCTTTTCAATCCATTTCGATAAACCTGACCGTTTAGGGGGTATTGTAAGTTTATTATTGTAATCAGAGGGCTGTTTTGTTGATAATGTTGTTACTGTGACCATGACTTATAACATTTTGCTCATGGCAGGATACGCTTGTGACAAAAACAAAAGAAAGCCAAAAAAAACGGCAAACTTTGGCCTATCATGCAATGCCCCCTGAATTTTGCACCCTTGGTAACCGCTTATGTCACCTATGCAATGGGCCGCTAGAATGTGTTAGAATGTGTTGAAGCAATCTTCCTCCTGTTCCTACCGTCCTCCACAATCGCATTCTGCAGCAGTGTCAGCTCACTGTACCTGAGAGTATCACTTCCTCAAGCCTTATTACAGCCATCACCTTATCAAAGATTGTCCTTGGTAACGACATCAACCAGTGTCTGAAGTCCAATGAGTTCAGGACGCCAATTACTTGTTATTATATGACCTTTGCAGAAAATCTGCTCCCAGGGGAAAACCTAAATAACTTTTGACGACATCCACTGACCAAACTCTGCTGCTGCTGCATATAAGGTGGTACAACTAATGTAAAACAGAATTTTATAATAAAATATAATTTTATTATAAAATTCTGTTTTCTATTTAAAAATATAATGTATTTTGTAATGTAAACTAATGGTAGCATCTTAGCCTAATAAGAATTAGTTGTGTGGATGAAAAAGTATTTCAGGAGAAGCAACTGCAAGGAATGTCACTATATGAAATAAATAATGTTATTTTAAGTTGACCAGTTTTAGGTTAGAAAAAAGGTACAAAATTTCAGCATTTTTGTATTTTTATTTTAGATACTACTATAGATTGAAGGAAAATTAAAAAGGATAGAGCTGGAAGAGAAGCATATCTTGCAAAAATGAAAAGAATGTAATGTATTTTGATTCACTGCAAGTCTGGACAAGTTTATCTTGCTGAGAGGCTTATTACTTTCACATAGCAGTCAGACCTTTGAGATTTTTAAATGGGAATATGCCAGTTTATTAGTTCTCATGTTTCATAGTTATCAGAGGAGGGAGAGAGACGGAACAAATGTGAAAGCCGCAGCTGTCCAGAAAAGAAAGGAAAAAGTGAGGCAACAGTGGAAGCAAGATCAGAGAGAGCACAGCCAAAGGGTAAGAACCACAGAAAAAACGTAGAATTTCTAATCTGAGTCAATGGACACAACTCCCATAGAACTCCTAGCACAGCTTCAACCTAACCCTCCCAAAATTGGTGCTGATAAGATTGTCAGTGTAAATGTAAGGCAACGCAGAGCATCCTTAACATTAAACAGAGAAGCAAGCAATGACAATAAATGACAGAGAGACAGCAAAGTTGTGCAGGAAAATGCACAAAATATAAATAAAGTTGAAGCTGACAAAAGGGAATCTGAAAAATTCTGAAAGCACAAAGAAAGAATAGAAAGTCTGAGAGGCAAAACGTAAAGCGGACTGAATCAGATTGCAAAGGAATTGGCCATCCAGAGAACAAATGAAAACAGTTGAACCCCATTCCTTTGTAGCACAGCCAAAGTGTCACACTTGAGCATGAATGGACCATGAGAAGGTCAAATGACTGAAAACGTCCTGCTTTTCTCAGCTCCATTTAGGACATGGGTAGGCAACCTTTATTATCAAAAGAGCCATTTTGCCCCCTCTTCCCCCAAATAAAATATAAAAACATATTGGATAACTCAGCTTATAAAGTTTTATAAATATATATATATATATATATAAAAACTATAGTTTGTTGCATTTATGAAATTATAGAACAACAATACAGAAAACTGTTGACATTTTATTGCTATTTTTACAACAAAGGAAAACACCAAACTCTTACAAACCAACTGCAGGTTCTACTCTGATCAAGAAGCTGCGGCGCTGATCTCTGAGCAGCTGTGACCAGAGAAACTCTGTGTTTTCACTGTTTCCACTGTTAAGAAGCAGCCGGTTGCTTCAAGTGAACAAGCTCTGATCTCACTGTGTGGGAGGGGGAGCCCCGGGGCCTGTGTGTGTGTGTGTGCGCTATCTGGGAGCACACACACACACACACACACTCACTCGCCCGCTCCTGGTATTTCATGAAGGTTCTTCAGATAATAATAAAGAAAAAATAAAGCAGTTGGGATAAAAAAAAAAAAAAGTGTCTACTTGTCCCCATGCACCCTGCTGACACAATCTTTCACTATACAACTGAGGTTCTCAAAGTAGAGGTGTAGAAATTTCATGATCGTGATATATACTTGATATTACCCTTGGTACATCGGTACTATCTGCCACCATCATAACCACATGTTGCTGTTTCTGAAAAAAATAAAAAATAAAATAAAAGCCGTCTGCTATGCTGAGGACTGTAGGCCTGACACATTTATAATGGTAATTATTGTAATTGTCAAGTGGACAATATTTTACTCTCATAAGCACTATAGTGACTGCTTACCTGTCGTGGTATTGTGCTGAGTTTGGTCTGCCTGCAGAGGATGCTAAAACCTTGGATGTTTTGATGATCCTTTGAAGTGGTGAGATTTCTGCACCATTCATTTTACTAGACTGAAAACTTCCTTTCAGTTCATTTCTCATCAGAGCATGTGTGTTCGAGTTAAATTAGGTCATTGCAAGGCAAAGGAAGCTCTAAGTACATGAGAAAAGGGTTCCCCTTTATGACTCTCTTTTTTTTCTTCCACACACACAAAGCAGCTCCTCTTTTCTTCTCTTTGGCACCTGAACATGTGTAGCCAATTGGTCCTTTCCCGTCCAGCTTTGTATACTGTTGCACTCTTCAGCATTACTAAGTGTCTGTGTATTCATGTGTCCGCTTATGCTTAAAAAGTGCACAGGGTGAATTTCTTTTTACAAACACTATGACACTGTTTGATTGGCTAGATTGTACCTCGAAAGTGTCACATGATGTAAAAGGCTAAATGAACTGTTCATTTGTTGCCAAAAAACAAGAAATGGGTGAATGTGTGTGTCGATTGGACAAAATGAGAGAAGGAAGTTGAAATTCCAAGAGAGGAATTTACAGGTGGTGGATGAGAATTGGTTACATGAAAAAATGTACAGACACAGGGCCAGGACGTGCACAAGGCCAGGCTAAAGTTGCCTCAGCTGCTTCTCTGGCTAAACTGCCCACTAGAGTAAAATAATCAAAATTGTTGTATATTCAGCTATGATAGCAAATATAAAAGTAACAGAGATTGGGGAGGCCAGAAAGATGACCTGACAAAAAGTAATGCCCTGCATCACGTGACATGTGACACTAGCTATCATTGTGTGAGAGCTGCAGTGGACTATACTACAAAGTAGGATTTGTGGTTATCGAGGTAACTTCAGGTACAACTCTGGGGATTTCAGTCCTGTGAATCTGATTCACTTATTACTGGGGTAAATCATCATTATGTATAACCACACTATCAGAGCATTACTCAGAGTGGCAGTGCGTATGTTTGATGGACAGCTGGATGGACAGGATAGTCAGCTGGAAGGTTACACTCTGCATAGCCGGGCTGGCTCAACTGGCTCCAAGAAAACTCTGGCTCCATAGACTGCCATTCAAAAACGTAAATTTCTCCAATGAAATACTCTGTAAAAAAAAAATTCCCACCAGGGATTATGGTCTCATTCGCTAGATATCCTCCTTCTTATCAGGGATCTGGTGGTCAATCTGAAAATAATACGAGATGGGCAATTGCACGGAAAACAAGCTAGAGGCCATTCAGACTGAATTAGCATCACTCTCAGGTAGTATTGGTCTAATCAAAGTTGAAATGTCGACTTTAAGGGACACTGTAGAGGACAACTCGAGGGCTGTTGATGACCATGCAGAGGCTTTGAAGAACCTGGAACTTAAGATTGCGGACATCGCAACAGACGCTGCAACATCCATGTTATCGGACTGAAGGAGGGGGCCGAGGTGTCGAATGCTGTGCAATATTTAACAAAGTCACTATCCAAGTGGCTCTCGTCTCTCCGGATCGAAAACACCTGGAGATCATGTGGGCGCACAGGATTTTCTAATGGCTGAACTACCGGCCACACTATGAAAGGACTAGCAGGTCTGAGACTAGGGATCAGGTTCTAACGTCCGCAGTTTTACGGGCTTGGGCAAATGGTACGGGGCCCACAGATTTGTGACTAATCCATCTGTGAAAGACTATTCCTTTTTCTCCGCCAGACACAAGTGCTCTTGTAGAATTGATTATATATTTGCATCCCCAAAATTTTTCCGAGAATTACTCGATGTTGCTTTGCTTCCCATTGCTCTTTCAGATCATAAAGGGGTGCTCTGCGCGATGGTGTTTAACAGTATTTCCTCACGAGCGCAGAGGTGGCGTTTCAATGTCACTCTGCTGAAGCAGGAGGAATTTAAGATACAGTTTGTGGAAAAACTCAGAGAGTTTTGGGATTTAAATGTCGGTTCGGTTGATGATCCTAGAATACTTTGGGATTCAATTAAGGGTTTCATTAGGTGTAATACTACATTATTTGCTTCCAATCAGCATAAAGCACGACAATCTAAATTACAAGAACTAGAAAACACTTTTGCCAATTTAGAATCCACTTTATCTGCCAATTACTCGGAAGACAGTGGTCAAAAAAGAAATCAACATCATTCTCAAGCAACTTCTGAGTTTTTGATTCACAGGACTAGGCAATGATATTATTTTCATGGATCAAGACCCAGCCACCTTTAAGCCATGAAAATTAGATCAAATGAACATTTTCCAGACATTTCCTTGATTAAATGGTAAATGGTTTTGTATTTATATAGAGCTTTTCTAGTCTTGATGACCACTCAAAGCTCTTTACAGTACAGTTTTACATTCACCCATTCACACACACATTCACACAGTGCATCTATTAGCAGCACTTTGCTGTTCTATGAGGGGCAATTCAGGGTTCAGCATCTTGCCCAAGGACACTTCGGCATGCAGATGGGGAAGACTGGGGATCGAACTGCCGACCTTCAGGTTGGAGGACGATCGCTCTACCCTTAGCCACAGCCGCCGCCCCTTACAGACCGGAGCTATTACTACTGACTCTGCACAGATTAGTGACACTTTTCGTAGTTTTAACACCAACCTTTACAAGTTGGATGTTTCTTTTGACAAGAGTAAATGTGATGACCTATTGGCCCAATTAAATATGCCCGGTCTTGCGGAAGATGACGATTTAGCCAGACCTATCTCACTTGAAGAGCTCAAGGCTGCTGTTCTTAGCATGCAGAGGGGCAAATCGCCTGGGTTTGATGGTACAGTATACCACACATACCATGTGTGTGGCTTTTTTGCCTGTGCAATTAAATATGCCACCTCATATCATGCCCTTTGAGCTTTGGCTGGGATTGTTGTTTGGTTAGTAAGGACTTTCTTTAGGCCTTGCAACTCTCACTCCTTTCTGCGGAAAAAATCGAATGGTTTAGCAGCGAGAGAGGGATGCTTAGTGTTCAAGTGTCGGAGCATTTTTGTAGGCTTGAGGCTCTCATGTGCAAGTACCTCAGTGCATATCACACATTGGGGATGTTGACGTTCGTTGACAATGACACATGCAAATCCATACTGGATAAATTCCTCTCGATATTTTCGACCCTTGGCGTGCTGCTCAGACTGGTGATGGATGCTACCACAGAGGTCTCCACCTCTACCGGAGGTCGACGCACTTGCTGACGGTGATGCTTGCCTGCTCTCAAGCTCAGGTAACCTCTCCTGCTCCGCTAGCTTCTCCTGCTCAGGTAGCCTCTCCTGCTCCGCTAGCCTGTCCTGTTCTGGTGGCCTCCTCACTTTGGTTGGTATTAACCAACGTTTCATTGTGACTTTCAATAGCTAACTTTTCAGCTGGTTTGCAGAAGAGTATAGCCAGCTGCCTTCGTGCAAATGCCGCTGTGTGACCTGTGCTGCTGTAAATTGACCAGATGCTGTCGCTAATCCTTGTCGTAATAACCTCATGGGTCAACAAAAAAAAAAGGAAAAAACAGATGGAAATGTTTTTATTTGTTCAATTTTATTGTAATTTCAACTCATATTTATGTATATATTTCACCAATAATGTGTTAAATATGCCATCTAAATTATTTAGAAGTTGTATTTGTTTTTTGGACAGCATCTCGCAACCCCCCCCTCTGTGTCTCCCACTTCGGGAACCACTGATCTAGAAAGATGGTCGAGTTTACCTAATTCACAAGCACGAATTTCAATTATTAAAATGAATGTGTTGCCCAGAATAAATTTGGTCAGTTCCATGATCCCTCTTTCTCCCCCTGTTGGCTCATGGGATACGCTTCATGCAGCTGTTTCCAAATTAATTTGGATTGGGAAATGTCCCCGCTTGAAAGCTTCCACTGCTCAGTGCGGCAAACTAGATGGGGGCTTAGCAGTACCCAACTTTAGAGTGTACTACTGGTCTTTCACCTTTCGACCCCTGGTTACAGGCAGCAGTTTCTTGGCGAGCAATGGAAGAGGGAATGGTGCCACCTTGGTCTTTGACAGATGTGCTATTTTCGAACACCTCTGTGAGGCAATGTCAACTACAATTTGGTCTGATTGTATCCCACTTGTTTCAGGTATAGCGCTCAGTAGAAAAGTATTGTAATTCTTCCTGCAGATGGCATCTTCAATCTCCTATTTTCAATAATAAAGAATTGTTGATAGGAGGTAGACCAATTACCTTCTCTCAGTGGGACAGGGGAGGTATTCATTTCTTAGGCGATATCGTTGATCGACATGAATTGCGCTCTTTTCAGGACATCATGCACGAATTTAATTTGCCAGGCACATCTTTTTTCTTCTATCTTCAGTTTAGAGCAGCTATTAAAGCACACGGCGTACCTTGGCATCACCCATTGCCTACACATCCGCTTCACGAGCTGTTCATGACTAAAGGAGATTCGAAGGTCCACCCTATATCAATATATTATGGAAGCCTCCTACAAAACACTCCTGCTGGACCGGGTGTGGAGGGGGGATTTCCCGGGACTCGTCCCTGGTTTTGATTGGAGCAAGGTGTGGATGAATATTAAATTGGCCTCTAGAAATCCTGACCACCAACAAATTCATTATAATTTTGTTCACAGGACTTACCTGACTCCTCACAGATTGTACTTTATGAGTGTTATTGGTGATGCCAGTTGTACCCTTTGTTCATTAAGGACCCCAGGCACGTTCCTTCACATGTTCTGGGGGTGCCACCCTGTTGCACAGTTCTGGCGGAGTGTTGCCTTAGAGCTGACAGCATTCGTGTCCGAGATAGTACCCGCGACCATACCAGTTCTGCTGTTGAATGATGTTTCGTCACTTCAGATCCCTAAATGTCAAAAATGGATGGTGCTTGCTGGTCTAACAGCCACTAAGAAAATGGTGGCAGTGCGCTGGGAGCCTCCACATAATTTGAAAATCAAGCAGTGGATTTTAACTTTTCTCGATGTTGTTTATATGGAACGATCAACAGCCCGTATTAATGGGGCTAAAGAGGTGAACATGTGGCTTTCAACGGTAGAAGTACTGAAAAGCCGGCTGTGATTTGTTTAATGGGACTCCTTATTATGTGACAGTTTATGTGCCTGTACATCAGGTTATCCCTTAAAAAACTGTCTGTCCCCAAGTCTGCTGACTGCTGCAACTGTTACACACATCCCCCACACCGTGTGAACCAGCAGCCGTTAACCTCTCAGTTAACCAGCAGCACAGACTCACGGCACTAAGTCAGTACATCTCCTCTGTCACACATGCAGAGTGTCCCTCCACACACGTTTCTGTCGACAACAAGTATGATCATGAGCCCATGACAGCCGTCATTACGCCTTGTGTGGACAGCGCACACACTCCTCTGTCTCCGCTTAGCATCTCCCTCCCCCTTTTTTCGAAGAGTGAGAGTTTGACCACTCATAAAAGTCACGTTCAGGGGCCTTCTCCAAAGAAAAGGCATCCTAAACAGCGACTTCCTGACGTTGATTCCTCCGATCATCGCGTGTCGTCCTGGCATCAGCACCCGGCTGCGAGCCCGTGCGTAGTGCTTTCTCCGGGGGGCATCTGTCCTGCCCTTTAGGCCCGAGCCCCCCATGGGTTGTTCCGGAGAGTGCTCCGATACGAACAACAGCGGTCAGGGCTCCGGCTTGGCTCGTCACCATGACAACCACAGCGCGTCAAATGAATGTGCGCCCACTCTCAGAGCATTACTAAGAGTGGCAGCGTGTATGTTTGATGGACAAATGGATGGACAGGATAATTGACAGAGGATACACTCTGCAGTTTGCTTACCCCCCTGCGGCTCAACAGAGCTCCAGGAACTGTTCAAGGAAAAATACAATTTAAAAATTTCCTCAGGGAGAGGAGAACCAGGGAGTGAGACCCATCCTCGATTTGTCTCTGTTCAACAAATCGATTATGGAGAGACATTTTCACATGCTCACGATCAGACAAGTGTTGGTGTGTGTTCACCAGGGAGACTGGTTCACCTCCATAGATCTGAAGGACGCATATTTCCACGTGTCCATCATCCCGAAACACAGGAAATTCCTGCACTTCTCAATCCAGGGGATACAATATCAGTACAACCGCCTGCCGTTCGGTTATTCTCTGGCTCCATGCACTTTTTCCAAGTGTGTGAAAACGGCTCTGGAGCCGTTACTCAGGACGGGGTTGAGAGTGCTATTCTACCTGGACGATCTGCTATTATTAGCTCGCTCCAGGGAGGAAGCTGCGTTACAGACAAAAACACTGGTCTCTCATCTGTCGAGCCTGGGCTTAAGATCGTGACTTATCTGGGAGTGGAGCTAGACTCAGTCAGCATGAGAGCGCCGCTCTCACAGCAGAGAGTGGAGGCTTTGACAGCTCTTCTCCCCTGCGTCACGCCCCCCAATGTGGTGACAGCTCTCTCTGTCATGCAGCTGCTGGGCATGATGTCAGCAGGTCACGTGGTAGTGCCCCTGGGCCTGTTACACATGAGACGTCTGCAGAGATGGTTCATTCGTCTGCATGTCGATCCTGTGCGTCAGCGGAGACGCATGGTTTCCATTTCTCCCTCAGTATGCGCAGATCTAGCCTACTGGAAGAATCCCTGCATGCTGTCAGTGGGAGTGCCGCTGGGCAGAGTTGCATCACACATATCAGTGTTCACAGACGCATCTCTCTCGGGATGGGGAGGAACGTGTCTGTCACAGGTTTTGGGAGGACAGTGGCCACCTCGCGGTGTGGAAAGTACTCCAGCATTTTACTTCTCTGCACATTTTGATCCGCACAGACAACAAGGTGACAGTAGCCTACATAAATCGCCAGGGATGAGTCCGAGCAGTGTATATTCCCGGCGTGTTGAACATGGGAGCGGACATTATGTCGAATGGAGGTCCTCGTCATGGGGACTGGAGCCTCCATCCCGAATTGGTGACCCAGATTTGTGGATCTGTTTGCCTCCACTGGACGCGTTAGCGCATCGGCTCCTTTACGCTTTGCGCTGGTTTTACACACACTGGTGAAAGCTCCTTTTGAACCATTGGATCAGATCCCACTTAAGTTTCTGTCAGTCAAAAAACCTCTGCTGTTGGTTCTGACATCTGCAAAGAGAGTCAGTGATTTGTCTGCTCTCTCTGTGGCTCCTTCATGTCTCCAGATCCAAGGAGATGGCAGCTCGGCTATTTTACGCCCTAATCCGGCTTTTACAAGCTCTTTCAGATCGAGAGTGATCACCTTGGAGGAGTTTTCCCCCCCTCCTCATAACTCAGAGGAAGAGGCCACATGTCATCTCCTCTGCCCAGTGCGCGAATTGTCCTGCAACGTTCACAGAGCCTGTTTGTGCACTACAGAAAACATCCTCAGGGGCTTCCCCTGTCTGCAGAGCGCCTGTCTCACTGGCTCTGTGAGGCTGTTTCACAGGTTTATCTCCCCTCAGGGATGGACCCCCCACAGAGCATCAGAGCACATTCCACCAGAGGAATGTCTTCCTCTGCAGCTCTGCACAGACGAATGACAGTGGAGGACATCTGCACTGCAGCCTCCTGGTCCTCCCCCTGCTCTTTCATCCGTTTTTATCTGCGGGATGTTTCCCGTTTGTCCATGACTCACTCTGTACTGAGTCTGTACTTTTGTCAGAGTGATGGATTTTTGGATGTCTCTGTACTGCACTCCCCTTCCCATCTGTCGGTCTGTGGAGAGCTCCTTGAGTTTTTCATACTCCGTCTTTGCTGGACTGTTCCAGTGCGTAACGTTCCTCCATCACTTCTTACAGCAGTAGGTATTATTGTTACTGTTTGGAAAAAAAATACACTTCTGTTTTGCAGTATTATCATCAAATTTTAAATGAGGCTCATCTTACTTTGTTCTCCCCTGCACGTTATTTACATCACCACCACAGCGCGTTGCGTAAAGGCGTAGTTGCCTTTACGCAGCAGCCTGTGAACTCGACCGACAGGGAACTGGAGCCCAGCGCGGGACGAGCGAGTCTTTGCCTTCGCTCTGGCCTTCCCGCCTGTTTTGCCTCTTCCAGACATTTTGGAGAAAGTTTTATTTCTAAAACTTTAATGATTAACTTTAATGTGGGAGCTAGGCAGCAACCATTATCAGTCCTGCCAGTCTGTAACGTTAATAGGCGGGGTTCATTTAACAGGATTAAACAATTGTTTGTGTCAATTAAACGAAAATATGGTGCCAAGTCACCAGAAGCACAGGAAATAAGCAGGGCTGTAGCTGAAAACATTTACATGGACCAGATCCCTGTTTACACTGTGGAGAAACCTGGCTTCTGACAACTTATTCAACCAGTGAATCCAAGGTATGACCTTCCTTTATGTACACCACAATCCCTGCTCTATACAACACAACAAAACAAACAATCATGGAGCAGCTTGGAAGGAAATCTTACTTCTCATGCATCACTGACCTTTGGACCAGTAGAGGCACGGCTTCTTTGGTTTCGTATTTATCTAGCGCTTTTCTATTCTTGATGACCACTCAAAGCTCTTTACAGTACAGTTTTACATTCACCCATTCACACACACATTCATACAGTGCATCTATAAGCAGCACTTCGTTGTTCTATGAGGGGCAATTCGGGGTTCAGCATCTTGCCCAAGGACACTTCGGCATGCAGATGGGGAAGACTGGGGATCGAACTGCCGACCTTCAGGTTGGAGGACGACCGCTCTACCCCTCAGCCACAGCCGCCCCCTTTCATGGCAGTAACCCTGCAATTTATAACTGAGTCGTGGGACATGCAGACCTGGTGTTTGGCCTGTGTTGGGATCCACTCTGAGCATACAGGGACAGCTTGAGGGAGGCTTTAGATGAGATTTGACAGGAAACATGGAAGCTGGGCATAAACAATATGGCAGGCATTGCTACAGACAATGCTTAAATAATAAGAAAGCAATTGATCAGGATTTCACATGGGTCCCCTGCTTTGGTCACAACCTGCATTTGGCCATTAACAAGGGTCTGGATATAGACTGTGTCTCTGGAGCATGATCTTGATTAAGAAAGACAGTGGCAGCTTTCAGCAGGTCAACAAAGATGATCCGACATCTAAAGAAAACATTTTAAGAATTGCAGTTGGCAGGACACAGACTTTTCCATGATGAGCCTACACGCTGGGACTCAGCTTTTAAAATGGGGGAAATGTTTTTCGAACAACAACAACAAGCAGTCTGTGCAGTTTTAGCAGATGATAGAAAGAAATGGCACTTCATGCCAAAAGATTTCAACATTATTATTGTTGAGACCGTAAAAGAGGTAGTGAGCCCAGTAAGCTCATTCACTGATGTTCTTAGTGGAGAAAAGCATACCACTCTCTCCTCTGTCCAACCCCTAACCCGGAAGATATATTCAGCTTTAACAGTTGAGGACAATGACAGCAACCTAAAACGACAGGAGAAATAAAAAAAAAGGACAGGCACATGCAGCTGGTATTGAAGACAGCCACTTTTCTTGACCCCTGTT
This sequence comes from Hippoglossus hippoglossus, assembly GCF_009819705.1. NCBI lineage: Eukaryota > Metazoa > Chordata > Actinopteri > Pleuronectiformes > Pleuronectidae > Hippoglossus > Hippoglossus hippoglossus. Next base: position 24,446,744 of record NC_047172.1, on the reverse strand, counting down.
TAAAGGATAGTTTTGTTACAAACAAGAGTCCCAAGTCAGCAAACACTTTGTGTATAAACCACTCTGCAAAGAAAACAAGACTGGATCTAAAGGGACTGTTGTTAAACATTCAGGGGAACAGAAAGAAACAACATGAAATACCAGCACCAATAGGTGAGGATCCAGAACACAAGATCAGGAATGAGTTGACATTGTATGAAACCATGCCTGAGCCGAGTGCTGAACCGTACCCTCTAACATAGTGGAAGCCAAATGAGAACACCTAAGCTCACCTTGTGCTTAGTACACCAGGGCTCATTTGCAACCCAAGAAGGGAAATTCTTACAGAGGAGCACAATGACATACTTGTTTTTGCAAAAATCTGCAAAAGCAAATTCAGGCCAGTGAGGCCACGGAAATGGTCATACACCTTTGTGTACAATGTAGACTGGAGAACACTGAATTCTGAGTGAGTATGGAGGCCATTGTGGGATGGAGAAAACTGTGGCTGCCATTCCATTTCATTTATGACTGGCCTGGGGCATATGAAAATGGGTGAGCTTGGTCAATATTTATGGTAGCACTTTATAATAACTGCACACTATGAAGCATTAGTTAAGTATTAGTAACTAGTGAATTCATCATTTATAAAGCACTGTTCCTACATTAGTAGACAGGAGTAAGTAATTCATAAACACTCTCCTCCCCATTTTTCTCCGCTCACCCCAACCGCTCGAGGCAGATGGCCGCCCACACTGAGTCTGGTTCTAGAGGTTACTTCCAGTTAATGAGGGGAGTTTTTTCTCTCCACAGTCACCAAAGTGCTGCTCATTGTGGGAACTATTGGTTTTCTCTATAACTTTAAGGTCTTGACCTTATTATGTTATGATATGGCCCTTAAAATTGAACTGAACTGAATACCTTTTATTATATTTCATTCCTCATTTTGCCATGGATTTTTTGTTTGAAGCACTTTGTAACCTTGTGTTATATAGTGCTATACTAATAAAGTTATTATTATCAAGAAATTATTTCCTTCTACATTTTAACATGCATTTATAAAGGTAATGAGTTAGACATGCACAAATGATTAGTGAGTTCATAAATAGATCTTTTGTAAATAATTATTAATTCAGGTGGTTACTAGTTGTTAGTTAAGTATTTTGTAAAACCTCTGTTTCATTTTTTTGTTGAGTGTATGTCATTTTTCTGTGTCAAATATTGCGTATTATAATAAATAGGTATATGTTCTATATCACTTTCTATTGTCTGTTTCCTTTTTCTTTTGAGAAGATAACTGAGACTTTTGTGAGTGTAAATGCTATCTAAGGCCTAGATAGTCATCACTTCAGATGAGGTCATACAAAATACTTAACTAACAACTAGTAACCAACCTGAATTAATCACGAACTACAGTATTAACAAGTATTTACAAAAGATCTATTAACAAACTCACTAATCATTGGTGCATGTCTAACTCATTACATGTATAAATGCAAGTACAAATGTAGAAGTAAATAGTTTGTTAACCATGTACTTACACCTTCTAAAGGATCTTATTAACTATTTTCAACTCCTCAATAACTGGTTCCACAGCATCTCCTCCTGTCAAGAAGTCAGCCATGGCAGAACTGTTTGGTGAGCTCTTCACGACTGAGATGGGAAACAGACCATCTTTGCAGCTGGTGAATGAAGGAAGTAACTTTATACAGGGTAGCGGACTCCACCTCACTGGATTCCAAGCCCCTTGCATGGTGGAATACCAATGAGCACAGATATCCTCATGTTGCCATGTTGCAATCCTACACCGTTAGTCTCTGCTGTATTTTTTTACAATAAAATAACACCATCAACCGTAAAACCACTACACAGTTAGATACTGTATTTTGCATAATGCTATGCAAAATACAGTATCTAACTGTAATTTTTGAAATTGTGGTAATTTAATGTTAAAATATTGGCAGTAGTTCTACTGTTGTTATAAGGATTTGATTTAATGAGTGGCAGTAGCGGGAGGTGAAGCACTGTTAAAAGCAAGAGGTTGAAATCCACATACATCCAATAAGCAATTTTTTCTTCTGACCACTTTAGGAGCTCCTCTAATGAAGAGGACTGCTCACTTTTTTTGCATTTTGTTGGATCTTCATCACTTGTAAGGTAAACAATGCCATTTTTGTGCTGCTGTGACCCCGAAGTGGCCTTCTTTTCAACGTTTTCTCCTTTCTTAATTGCTGTTCAGCATAATTATGTTGTGCTGATTAGAAACATAGCTTCAACTTTTCATAAGACAATTGGTAAAAATAACCTTACAGCTTTTCAACATTTATAGAGCCAATGATTATTTTAGAGTGAGGAAATATAGCGAGGCAGCTAACGTAATCTAACATTATAGCCTTGAGCTTGCTAATGCTGGTTAGCCTGCTAAAATACTTAATAACTGTATTGTGTGATTTAATAAATCATAAAATACATGTTTTGTGAGGCAGCGTCAGTGTACAGGGCTTTGTTAATGAGGAGAAAGATGGTAAATACAAAACGTTTTTTAACGTTATTTTTGGAGTTGGCTCAGAATTTCGCTAAAATTCTACTTTAAAGGGGTTTAGCTTGACCTTTTGGCACCAAATGTTACTCTGGTGGCTGTGTGGAGAGACTAAGAATTAAGTTATGGTGTTTGAGTGTCTGCTAGAGTTATGGTCTGTCAGAAAAAAAAATCAACTTTTAAAACAACATAATTGATAGTAAAAAAAAAAAGAATTGTTACATATATGTATTTTTCATGTATTTGAGCCATGCTAAAATAACCTCAAGCTGTGCCTCTTTGTCTTTACATTTCAGGTACCACAAGATGGATCCCAGAGTCATCCCAGCATGGTTGCCCCATCCCCTCCCTGGTTTCCTTCAGTGTGGTGGTTGACTCTTTGGGCAGGTACATTAATAAACTGTTGTGTTAAAATGTTAAGGACTTGCGTGGATATGTGGCACTAAATGCCAGAACCTCTACAAAGAGACAACCAAGAATGTTATAACGCATTGCATTATTCTTTTCATGAGATCTGTTCATCCTCATGTGTTTTATTGTCCAGCACTAAATACTAGCTTAAATGTCAAAACAAAAACCTTGTAGTGCTGCATTTTTTGTTGTTGTTCTATTTTTCTATAGCACACTATATAATTCTGGTTGAGCCAGTATTGATAGAGTTTTGTCAAATTGTTTTTGAGGGGACAATATCTGCAGGTATGGGAGAAGTTAGTGAAGCAGTGAGTGCTTCCTTGACAGAGCTTCAGTTTCAGGAGCCCTGTCGGTAACGCTGTTACTAGTGTTTGAATTCAAATAATTGAAGAGTTCCTCATGGTTAAGATCCAATAAATGAATGATGCGGGTGCACAGCTCTTCCAGAAATGACTATGGCACAGACGCTGGACGTCTGATTCATACTCGGAGTGAGTGACCTGCGACCTGCGGAGCCAGAAGGCACAACGATCAGCAACAACACTGGGATGCTGAAGCAACTGGCAGCAATACTGTCACAGCAATGAATGACTGTAAGTTTTGGATGACGCTAATTCCAACCCTACCAGAAGATATCAGTATTTCTTCCCATATATTAAGTTATGTATTCATGGTTCTAACAACGTTGCTTGTTATGAACAACTCAGCCTCTTGAACTTGCTCCTAGCCATGTAAGAAAACCCAGGGTTAAGTGAGACAGTTGATGACCAGCTTTGTAGTCGAGATTATCCTCTGGTAGCCATTCCAAAATCTAGGCTGAAAACCAAAGGAGATAGAGCCTTTGCCGTGAGGGTCCCTACACTTTGGAACAATCTGACAAGAGATTAGACAAGCAGAATCAGTTGCCTGTTTCATCTCTCTTTTAAAGACACATCTCTATAAAAAACCTTTTATCGCATGATGTCTATGATTTTTATGATCTGCATCTTTATTCTTGTTTTTTTTAACTCTATTTTCGAATTTTATATTTTTTGTTGTAAAGAGCTTGTTAATTGTATTGAAAAGTGCAATACAAATATGTTATTATTATTATTATTATCCGGTCAATGTTAGGTTGTACACAGCAAATACTTTAGTTAACTCTCAGTTGGCAAATAGTTGGTGTCAAAATGAAGTGTCTTTAAATCAAATCTGTAAGTGTAAATGTATAAACTCTTTACTTTCCACTCTAAACTCTGAACCTGTCTGTGACACCTCAGGAGCGAATTTCAGTAAATGAATCCCGCCCCCATCAGCTGTGTATCTGTTGTTCAGACAGGCTGTGTGTCCGCTACTGGCGGTGGAGCTGCTGGTTTATCTACTGCATTTGCTTGAATACAATTCGGACTATGTACTAAACTATATACCGGGACTCTACTGTATGAAGACGAGCATCTTCCGGTCTTGTGATAACAATCAAAGACCCGTTAGAACAAATGAATGGATTCAGAAAGTGAAACACTGGAGTGTTTTTACTTTGAAACGGGTTCGGGAAGTGTTGTTAATACGTTAGTGACTGAGACAAATAAATATTGTGGTTCACTGCAGAATAAACAGTACAAATTATCTTTCACCTGAGTTTGAATGTGTATCTGATTCATGTCACTTTCTGTAGGCATTTCAAAATAAAAGCACTCCAGCGTTTCTGTTGACCGTATCCATTCTTTTGTTTAAAACGTTTTTTTTATTGTGAAATATTTGCAGGAGCATTACTTGATATTGGATCTGATTATTTCTTAATTTAGTACTTGTAAAGATAAATTGTACAGAAAGCTAACCTCACTCATCTTTTCACAGAAAATGCTGGTGTATGTGTATGTAGTCCAAAAATACATATATATATATATACATATATATATATATATATATGTATATATATATATGTTTATGTTCATATATTGTTCCTTATTGTTATATGTTCTAAATCATGTTTTAAAATGTCAATTTGGTGCATGTTTAAAAAATAAACGTGTTTGCTCGAGGCCATGTTCGGTTAGAACATGGCCTCTTTATTTTAGCAAACTTAATTTTTCCATTAATTTTAGTAATTAAGAAAAACTATCTTTACACCTATGAGACTTAATGTGGGGGCAACACTGTCGTGTCGTTAACAATGATCCCATGAGGGAGTTAACGTCTAACACTACATACGAGTGTTGGAAAAAAACTAACTCTGGTTAGAATGAAGAAATGTTAAATTTTAACTCCAAAAAGAGTCAATAATTACACTTAATTAGTGTTACAGTACTAACTGTTCAGAAAGAGTTAAATTAACACTTTGTGCTGTGGACCTATATAGACAATTCGAAAAAGTTGAAATCAAATTGGGTATCGTGATTTTGCTGTGTAGGATATGTTGAACATACAAAGTATATACAAGGTACTTTCTATTTTAAGTAGTACAACCATGCCCAAGCAGCTTTGAGTGGAAAATACTGTGGACAATGGTTTGCAACATTCATGAACATTAAAGCGTTGGTGCCCTATTTTCAGATGACAGCAACAGCCCCACAAAATATACGTGCACATCCCTGATACAGGGAGGAGATGGTTGTGTGAAAAGCAGAGGCATGTGTACCAAATGCACTCATCCCTCTTCCTTCCTTCCTTTTATGTGTTCTTTACTAACCTTTGTCCTCCTTCAGCCATGCTTTTTCTCCTTGGATTAATCGGTAAATCTGAGTGAACAAAGGTCCAGCCTAGATGAACAGGGTCAGCCAGGGCAGACTTTGGAAGGCTTCTACTTCACATGAGCCCTGAGGCTTCCATGTCCTTACAAAACCCGAGGTGCAGAGAGGAAGTGTGTTTTTTTCTGAAGTTCCAATCTCCATTAGAGTATTTAACAAGTCTGCAAACCCAGTGTCAATGTCTTTTAACATTATATTCCAGAACAAGCCACTGACAGCACGCAGGGCTGGGCTGTACTGCTCACGTGATAACATTTCAGTCAGTTACCTAAGTCACTTCACTTACTTTCAAAAAATCTTAGTGGACTGCACACTGCACGACAGATCGGTGACACTCTTATCATTTCCCCTCAACCACTGTCTTGAACTTTTTGGCTGTATTATTTTGTGGCCAAAGTGGAACTGTCACTGACAGTAAGAGTTAGCAGTGCATTGCATACAACCCTGTTAGTCAAGTTTCCGAGCAAGCAGATGTGAGTGAGTGCAGGTCTGTTTCTGCCTGTGCAAACTAAAGCACATTTGCCACCATTAGGCAAGAATAAACGTGAACTGGACTTTGATTGCCTTGGGTGCAGTGATGGCAATGCCAGACAGCGATCCTTGGAGCAACGCAGTGGTTGCAAGGGAGTGTGAGCCCATGGTGGTATTCAATTACGGAGGTGCAGACCCTGACGTCACTCTGTAAGTAAGCATTAGTAGCGTGAATTTGATTCAATCAGCCATGGGTAGCTAGGGGAGATTGATGCGCAGCGGACTAATGTGCTTTTTCAGGCTGATTGAAAACCAGATGCACTGCTACATTCTGGTTTATGGGGTTGCACTGTGCTTAACATGAGGGCATTGCAGTTGTCAAGGAGCATCAATCCCTTTAACGTTAGCAAATTTGTTAACCCTAATACAAAGAATATATATCGGTAATTCCTCAGTATAAGCACCACTACTTGTTGCAATTCTCTTCCATGAGGAAATTTGTTGAGGGATTGTATTTTACGTTAGAGTGATATGTTGTTTTTTGTAATTTTTCCTATACGTCTATTGGTGTACATCTTAGGTTCCTGATTGTAAGTGATGACACTGCTAACCTCTAAGATATCAATACCTTGTTGGAATTCACCTTATGATACACTTACGCACTTTCCTGACTGCAGCTGGTGCTACTCTGATTACCTGATAACTGACACCAGCTTTACTTGTGGGCTGCCACTTGTTTTTACATGCCCTGATGGAGACTGTCTGTTGAAAATCTTAGGCACTAAGCCCATTTAATAAAGGCTTTCATTCGACTTCTTGATCTCAAAGCAAACTGTCTTAACATTCCTCGTTTTTAATTCAATTCAATTGTATTTCTATAGCGCCAAATCATTTCATACATCATCTCAAGGCACTAGACATAGTATGGTCGAGACTTTAAATATATACAGTTCCCACAATGAGCCCTAAACTCCCTAATTAACAGGAAGAAACCTCTAACTGAACCAGACTCAATGTGCCTCCACCGCTTGGGGTGAGCGGGGACAAATTGGGAAGAGAGGAGAGATGGGTGGAAAAGACGGGAGGGAAGAGAGAGAGAGGTACAGTTAGGTAACTGTCATATTTAAGCTCAGTCAGACTGGTTGTTACAATGAAAATAATAAATGTGATATTTATAGATGTAAAGATGTCATTAATGATAGCAGCACCAGTTAATACTACAAATTATTAAAATTAGACCATTTTATTTGAATCATCACGTGAAATACCTGGAGCGAGCGGACACACAGGCCCTTGGGCTTTGCCCCCCACTCACTCATATAGAGCGACACACACAGTGAGATAAGAGTACAAGAGCCCGTTAATGTGATCAGAAGGTTGGCTTGTACCATGCTGGAGTTTCCTGTGTCCTTCCTGTACTCTCCTGCTGACCTGCACTCACTACCAATAATAAACAACAACACTCATGACAAGTTATTAGGACCTGATCAGTACATGAAGCTTACTTAGTGTTTGTTTGAACAAGTTCATTTTAAGTGTGAAGTGGCACAACACTGATTATTCATAATAATAATTGAGTAGTGTCAGTTCTGGATCCTGCAGCCCTGCAGTCAGAGATATCTGCAGAATATGAGAGAGAGAGAGTTACTACAAATACCCTTTGTTAAGTGCTCTTACACTGGAGTCAATAATGTGAAAGACTATTGGGCATGTGCAATAAAGAGAATCTCTTCCGGTTCAAGTAAAGAGCGATGATGAGTGTGTGTGGTTTTCCTACCCTTATGATGTCAGAGCCAACAGGTTATGGGCCCAGGAGGGAACTTTTTTTAGGCCACCTGCGGCTACTAGGACTAAAAGCAGCCATCTTAGATGAGTCAGGTGAGGAAGACGAAGGTAGCGATGATGCTGAGAAAAACAAAGAGGCTTACGCCGAGTTGATACAGTTTTTGGATGATAAAAGTCTTTCTCTGATAATAAGAGAGACAGTAGACAACGGGAGAAAAGTCTTATATAGTCTCAAGATATTGAGGGAACATTACGCTGTAAAGGGGAAAGGTGGCTGGATTCAAGATTGGACCCCCCTCCCCGATATGCCTATAGACAGGGGCCAAGTACAGAAGATGTGGTCGCAAGTGTGACACATCTAATCAGCAAGCATCTAGAGAACCCTAACCCTTACGCTCAGGTCATATTTGTAGATTTCTCTTCAGCTTTTAACACTATCCAACCATACCTACTGGTCCAGATGTTAAACGACATGCATGTAATTCATTTTATCATTAATTGGTTTAATTCTTTATTAACCAACAAGGCTGTGTGAGCTCTCCTTTCCTCTAAATGCTGTAGACTAATAATTACATCATCAAATGTTCTGATGATACAGGGACTTTAAGCTTGTTGCACAGGGATGACTGTCCAACAATGTACCTGGATGAGATTAACACCTTTAAAGACTGGTGTGACAATCATCATCTAATTTTTAACATTAAAAAGACGAAGGAGATGATATTCTTCCACAGAGAGGTGAGAGTCCATGACCCAGTGGTAATCAGTGACATACAGCTAGACTGCAATCTGAAATGGAGTGCCCATGTAGACTTTCTGTGTGGGAAGTTAGCTCAAAGGCTGCACTTACTACGCAGACTTAGACTGTTCTGTGTGAGCACCGACATCATGCCAACATTTTACGCTGCTGTGCCAGAAAGCATAACTAGATACAGAATGGCAGCAAGGCAGATCCTGTATCGTGTTGGCATCGGATAATGGTGGTGGACCACGACCGAGGTGGCAGCTGATGATGGATCCTAATGGCGGCAGTGGACAATGACTGTGGACTATAGTGGCATCCGATCTTGATGGTGGATCATGATCTTGCTGGCTGCTGACCATGGACTATGATTGCAGCAGGACTGCTCGATACATAGTATTTCTCCTCAGACACTTGACCATTAATGACATTAATCCACCAATTCACTGACCTTCAGTTATACTTCAAAATGTTTACCCTTATCAATGTTGCTAAAACCTTTATCTTGATGTTCTCCTTTACACTTGACATCCATTGCACTTCTGTCCGTCCTGGGAGAGGGATCCCTCACATGTGGCTCTCTCTGAGGTTTCTACCTTCTTTTTACCCTGTTAAAAGGGTTTTTAAGTAGTTTTTCCTTACTCTTGTTGAGGGTTAAGGGCAGAGGATGTCACACCTTGTTAAAGCCCTATGAGACAAATTGTGATTTGTGAATATGGGCTATACAAATAAAATTTGATTGATTGATTGATTGATGGTTTGGCACTCTCACAGTCCAGCTAAAATCAACAATTTAGAACATAGTAAAAACGGCTATGAAGGTGATGGGCAAAAAGGACTATCCTTTCCTTCAGACCATATACGAAGGTTCTGTGGTCAGACTTGCACCCAGGATCCTTAATGACCCATCACACATACTGCTCTCTGAATTTGACCGCTTACCTTTAGGCAGACGTTACAGAGCCTATAAGTGTAAGACCAACTGCCTCAAGCTCTCATTCATCGGAACGTCTATCACACTACAAAAAACTAAACATCTTGCTTCGGCCATGTATCTTAATAACCCTTGCACTTTGTCTGGCACATTTTACAATTTGTTTTTTAAGTTTTACTTCCAGTTTTTTTTTTATTTTTATCTTAATCAGTTATATCATTTTAGTGTTTTATCATATTAAGGGTTTTCAGGGCAGGTGCAATATTCAACTAACTTTTATTCTGCATTCTGGGTCTTACATGATATGTCCTTGTGTACAGTTTTTTCTTTGTTGTTGTACAATGTACTGCTCTGCAGCTGCTGTAGCATCTTGGCCCAAGACAAATTTCCCCATAGGGACAATAAAGTATATTTGATTTGATTCGATTTGATTTGACCACACATTTGCGTACAAAATATGAAACTGTCCGGCACGTGGAGTTACAAAGAAAGGGCTGAAGATAGACACTGGAGCAACGTCACACATAATCACGGACATTGAGAAGTTTAAGAAGTTTGATGAGACTTTCCAGCTGAAAGAACACTTTGTGGAGTTGGCTGACGGAACGAGAACGAGCCGCTCTACATAGCATCATATCCACAAGACATTTTCTCTGTCAAAGCGGCGACAGCTAAAGGAGCTGCAGTGTAATTTCATCAAGGATGTAACCAGCTCATACAAAAGAATTGTACCAAATTTGACATTGTACTACGCAACAGATGCTCTAACAGACGTGTGGACAGACTCCACATTACATGCTGACAGGGACAAAGCCTAATTTTTCAAAGATAAAGATATTTGGCTCTGTATGTTATACATACAAACAGAACAAGAAACAGTTAGACTCATGGTGTGAAAAGGGGATTTTTGTGGATTATAACAAAAACAGTCGGTCATACCTAGTCTACAATCAAGACACAGGGAGAGTTCTGAAACAAAGGCTGATGAAGTTTGTTAGAAAAGGTGTAGACAAGCGACAGACTCAGACAGATCTGCAGACAAGTGATGATGATCTTCATGGGAAGCGATTTGCATCCCCCATGCCAAAAGATAAGGTGACGGATCCAAGTCCAAAAGAGACACAGGAGGCCCACACTGAAACAAAATCATAATGACTCAATCAATGGTGTGAAAGAAATGTTAAGTACAAAATTCAAGATGAAGTCTGACTGTAAACCAAGGTCGTCCCCAATGTTAGCAGAAAAAAAACTTTGATGGTGAACCTGCTGATCCAACAAGATATCGCGAAGTGGTAGGCAGCTTGATATATGTAAGAACATGTACGTGACCAGATCTGAGTTGGGTGGTCAGCAAACTGTCACAGTATCAGAGCCAAAAGAACAACACTGGATCACTACCGAACATGCCTAAAGTACTTAAAAGGTACAATGAACAAGGAGTTTTGTTACAATAGTCATCAACAAAAACTAAAACTTGTAGCATACAGTGATGCTGACTGGGCAGCAGATCAAAGTGACAGACGTAGCTTAACAGGGTACTGTTTTAGTCTGACTAACGATGGACCTGTTATTTCATGGAAGTACAAGAAACAACAAACTGTAGCGTTGTCCACATGTGAAGCAGAATACATGGCACTAGCTGCAACTACACAAGAAAGTTTGTATCTGGTACAGTTAATGGAAGGTATGGATAGTGAGTGCCAATATGCACCATTGCAAATCTTTGAGGATAACCAGGGTGCAATTGCACCATCAACATTGTCCAACATGGGATATGGTTGCAGATATTTTGACTAAGCCTTCAACAAAGTTCAATGGGGGGGAAATTTAGGAGTTATATGTTTGGAATGTGAAGAACCAAAGACCTTTTAACACTGTGAATGTGTTATTGTGTAAGTGCACAAAGTATTCATTAAGTTGTGTTGACTGTAACATGTACAGTATAAGAGCAAGTGGGGGTGTTAAGTTATAAGATAAGCCTTTGTTAGTGTGTGCTCCTGCACTGAAGTCAATACCTTTAATGTTAAAGACTATTGAGCATGCACAATAAAGAGGATCTCTTCCGGTTCAAGTAAACACAAATGATGAATGTGTGAGTTTTTTCCTCCATGTAATAAGTGTAGATGGGCCTGGGATTCCTACCCTTATGATGTAAGCGCCAACACCTTTTTTAGGCCCAGCTCTTGTATACAGACATGTGCCTACTTATCTTACTCGCTATGAAGCCTGAAAGGAGCTTCCATGTTGTGCAGAGGTTTGTAGCCGGTAGTTAGATGGAGGAACGTTGTTGGAACCGAGCTGTTTGTTATTTCCAACACATTTCAACAAAACTGTGCCGTAATCGTTTCAATTTATTCATGAAATTGGAAACCTCTTGATTGTGGCATTCAAGAAATTGATTTGAAAGACTTTGGTAAAAGTGTTGAAAACTGTTGTTCACCTAAACATTGAGAATACATTGTCTTTAAAACATATCAATACATTCTCCAGGCCAAAATGGACAATAGTTAAAAAATGAGGCTCATGTTTGTGGCCTTTTTACTAAATGTGTGTTTCATGGAGTTTCCTCAGTTAAACTGTGGATGTACAATTACCTGTTCTATTTATGTCTTGTGAAACAGTTGGAACAAGTGAAGCTATAATTTGCTGACTTTAAGCACCATAGGCATAAATTATGGGCATAGGCACATGTCACATGTTGGCTATTGCTGTTCATTTCCTAAGGTACTGAAATGCATGCATTTGAATACTTACCAAAATACCAAATCCAAATGACAATTCATGGCAGTAACATACATGTGTGTCCTTGTGTTGATTTGTGGGTCCCTGTAAAAATATATGTCCATGTTGTATACTGAAAAATGTCACTTTAGTGGGATATTGCACATCCAATGCAACACAGAGTCAGCATGCTTCATTCTACAACTTGAACAAGGAAAATTTAACAAGGAAATTGAGAGACTGAAAGAGAGACAGCTGGACTTTAAAGTAAGTTTCAGGTTGTGAGGTGAGTTGGCTGCAGCAGGCAATTTAAACTAAACCTAAACTAAATAAACCCATGGCCACAATAATGAACATACAATGATAAAATATAATTCTATTTCTGACTCTTTTCCCACAACTCATTGAGTAAATTGCCAATGAGCGTGAACAATGGAAGACTGAGTTAGTCACAATGGGGATTCATGCATGTGTATAATTATATATTCCTCAAATCATTTATTTGACTACTTAATTTGCAACTTTGGGTGAATGTTAAAGGCTTTACAGGTGGTGTTTTTATACTTTATTATCTTCATAATAAATGTTTTTCTTTCACAAATGTTTTCATTAATGTTGCATAAGTGTGAATTTTGCCAACCTCTACACTGTCAAGCACTCTATATCCTTCAACTTTGCTAACTATCTATATGGTAATTTTGGTTATGGTTATTAATTTAATTGTTAATCAGAGTTACAAATTTGTAGTTAGTACTTTCATGAGACTTTATTCATAAATTGGCTATCTTTTCCCTTCCTTTGAAGGGTGGTGCCCCAAGGTAACTTTAATCAATTAAAGTTATTATTTAATATTCATATTTTTAATATGAATATTCAATATTTGTTCTGATAACCAAATTTATTAAATGCCGAAATGCACACCATTTATTGGTGTCACGTTTAATGTATCAATTGTCCAACAATTGTTTTGCAAAAAGTGTGAGGCTGACATTGTGCTCATAGTGGTGCAAATCTGGGCCAATGTTTTGCTCCTTGAGTGTAAGGTTTTGATAATTGTGTCATACTTTTAATTTTAGTGTTTATGCAATCGAAAAAAATGTAATGCACGGACCGTTGTTATTAACTTAAACTGTTTCAAACTGTGTGTGTGTGTGTTTGTTTGTGTGTTTGTGTTCTCCAGCGAGAGATTCATATTTTGACCACACCATTTCAAAATTATGTCAGTGTACTTGTAAAAAGGTTTGGGTAGCCTTTATATGTATGCAGCCGGGTGGCACTGAGCTCTTATTGAGGTCAAGACCTTAAAAAGTGAACTCAATAAGAGCTCAGTGCCAATATATCATTTATATTATGACTTGGAGCTATACAAATACAATTGAATTGAATTTTTTTCAAACAAATCTCTGTAAAGACAGAATATTATTAAACATAAATGCAAAAATAGGAAAATTATCATTATTACAACAATAAAGTATATTTCATGGTAATCTTTATTCACCATCTTTATGCTGTGGCCAGAGGTACGTGGGGTGAGTACAGGGGAATTTTCACTTGTTCTAATAGCTCGGGGGGCCTTTTTATAGTCTCTGAGCTATGATGTCAGTCTATATAGTGGCTGGACATCTTCCCCACAAGGGCTGTGGAAAATGTAAAAAGCTTTCAGCAGTTTCTGAATCGTTATAGTCTGCCAGGCAATGTATGCTCATAGCTCATGTATAACAAAATCAAATGTAACTTTGTGTTTTTCATTTTATCTGATTGCTTTGATTACTTTGCTTGATAGAGGACCAGATAATACATCAGGGTAACCTTCATATAAGTTCACAAACACCTTTTCACTCCACAACCTTCCATGTATGTCGTCCAAAGTGATATAGAGTATCTCATTCTTCAGAATCCACTGTAAACCTGTCCCTCAAAAAATGGCCATGCTAACTGCAGACATATGCTCTCCTCTGTCCTTCCCTTTGATTTATTAATCCACATCACATTCACTCCTAAAACACAAGCTCAAAATACACATTACTATTCAAAGGACATGGTCACTCTAACAAACCACCTTCATTGTCTCATTCTCTTTTCCCACTTACTCATCCCTTTCCTTCGACTAAGCCTTTTTATTGTCAATAAATTATTCATTTGGATCCTGTTTCTCTCAGTCTGTCTCCCCCTCCTTATCTTTTTCTCAACTGAGTCCTATGATTTTCTTAAATTTGCTAAATTAAATGTAAACTAATATATATTAAGGTTAAATGTATCAACCCCCCCAGCAAATGTATAACACATCATCAGCCAACACAGAATTCCAATTAAGAGTCAAACAAAAGGATTAACTAAACTAACTAAAAGGATGTTAAATATTCAATTCAGGACCCACAGCGTGTTTGGGCCGTGGACCCTTCTCCTCTTCAAGGACATCTAAACACATGGGTGCTCTCTTTTGGCAGACTTCCCATCACAAGAGAAGATTTAATTGTCAAACCCCTTCGGCCCTTTTACGACATCTACAAAGTATTCATGCCTTCCCATGCTCTTGGCAGCATTATACAACATAAAACTCACAAGCCCACAAGCAGAAATAGTAATGGAACCGATCTATAAGATATTTTCAGATTTATAGTTATATACTATACAATACTAAGAGGACTCCAGCAATTCCACAGCTGATCACCATTTGGGTTTTTAAATGTTTGTACGTGTCTAGGTTTGAATTTGCTCTAGGGCATCATCATTGGCACTGAAGGATGAGCCAGATAGATGCTGCAGTGTATAATGAGTTACAGTAAGTTAACCAAAAGTTTCTGCTTGCCTTGGTATGAATTTGGCTTCACTTGTGCTGCATTCTCACGCTCTGCCTGTGGAAACCAGCACTTGTACTGTCCCCCTGCTGGCTGGCTCGCCAAATAAAGTGTCTCTTGTTCAATTCCTCAAAAACATTGCATCCAACATTCACTTCACACACATTTGTTGGAACTAGATTTGTTGGAACGGAAGTCCATTACTTTGATTTAACAAATCAAATCTCTCATGCAAACAATCAAAAACCCCCATGCTCTTCCTTGGGGGATTAATATTACTGATTGATCACCAGTTAGAAAAGGAAATATTTTATTGATCCATTCCTGAAATACTGCTCACCACTGAAGAGGTTCCTAGGAAAACACCCAATTTGGGAAGCATGGTGCAGAATAGTAATGCATTGGTAGAGGATTAGGTCTTCCACAGTAACCTAATAAATTAGAACTCCATTCAACTGCCTTGTTGGGAACATTTGATTCTGATAAAGCCACAAACCTTGCATGCTCTGAACTGAAGACAAGCACAAACAATTAACAGAGTCTAAGCAAATAACTAAAGACTGGGCAGCAGCTCTGCTACCCTTAGGGTTCCTATCACAGATAGCAGAGCCGTGGGTGGCAGCTCTTTAAGCCCAAAGTTTCAGATCAAGGAGGGTGTTCTGAGAGGAATTCTGTGACCTATTGAAAACCATCTTATCGATGGCTTTGAATTAAAATAGAAGTGACAAGACTGGTCTGTGGTTTTTAATTTGAGCAGGGTTGAGTGAAAGCTTTTTGTGCAGAGGTTTTACCTGTACCTAACACTATTACTCCCAAACATTGTATGCAGGTCAATAGACAATAGCATGTTGCACAACATCTGTCTGCTTTAAAGCTCCTGATTATGGTATTATGCAGATCAATCAACATCCTGACAAACTGTTTGAAGTCTGCCCCATTCATTTGGCTCAGGTACAGATGCAAGGTTATGACTGAACCCTGCCACTGAGTTCACTTTGGTTCTGTAGGGTGGGGCAGATGTTTGTATATTTTGACCTGTAATTGTATAACAATTACACAACCTTTCAGAGGGAAGCATAAAGGCACCACTACCTACAAATATGTAATTCTACCAAAGATGCAAAAACTTCCATGGCTACATTCAGAAGGAACAATTGAATTTGATTTATATGAAATCCTTGCTTATTCTTGACACACAAAACAAAACAGTTATCAGAATTCCATTACTGGAATTTTCGAATGTGTTTATATTATTACATGGGACATCAAAGGACAATCACAGGTTGGTGCTCCTGTCAGCCTCCATGTGAGATGTTTGGGTTAGTGAAGGTGTGTCATTAAAACTTATTTCAGGAGTGTGGGAAAAACTATACCTGGGTGTCATGTTTCAATATGTGCCGAGCAGAGCTGGAGCCAAAAAATATATGTGACTGGAATGAATGCCAATTGTACCCTTTCCCACTGCATATAAAGACCAGATGTGAAAATTGCTTTAGTTAGCCAATGTATTGAGCCTACACCATACTGTCTGCCAACAGCTCAGCATGGAACTATGTGTGCTCTGTGAACCAGTGATCCAATGTGCTGGAGGTTCAACAAGCAGTTTGCAGCGACATTTGCAATCTCAGCACGACGACAGCATGAAAGTGAAACGCCTCCCACGTTTTCTAGAACATTAGATTACTCAACTTGTTCAAAACAATGAATCATGTGAAACATAGTTAGAGATGGCATCATATGGCAGATTTACATTCAACTGTATCTCCGAGCATATATGAGGAAAGGTTTTCATGTTCTTTCTCACAACAACAGTGAAGTTAAAGTTGCATTTGAAATTCATGTTCAGTTTTGGAGTGGCATGTCTTACATTAATACACATTATGGTGCAGTTTCAAAGTTATGTTATCTCTGCTTCAACTGAAGTTTTTTTGTTTTGGTTTAAATCTCCTGAACACATGCGTGCAATGTAGACATGAAAACTGGTCAGAGTCCAACTCCTCTGTGGAGTCATCTATGGCATCTTCAGCTTTTCACTCTCAAGTGCTTGGCTTCTCATAAAAACACAGCTGTTGCTGCAGCTGTTAATGTAAAAGAGTGAAACACTGATAGAAGAGTTTCAGTATATATAAAACCGGAAAACCCAAGCGTCAGTATCTGTGCGTTGCAGATCGCACATCTCCCAGAGGTGGTTCAGTAAGTGTGGGGGGTAATGAGCGCCTGACTACAACTTTCAGTTATAATGATACAACAGTTATATGGAAAATGATTTGAGATGTTAAAGGGATACTTACAGACTTATACAGAGAGGTGTTCCTTGTACTTTTATATTTCCCATTTTCTATGAATTAGAGTTGATGAAAAATGAGGAACACATCTTAGTATAACCCAGGAGAATTCAGTCAACATGAATATTAAAACAAATAAACATCCTTTAACTCAAATTCATAAAAACTGAACATTTTAATCCTCATTTTAATCCTCTACTAAAGGAGGATTACTTGCAGTTGTTGAGTATAATGGAAGAACATTTTAGAAACAATTTACAGACTGCAACAGCAGACTTATGTTAGTTGAATGCATTTTCTCAATCATACATGGCAGTTAAACGAAACGATGATCCTGTGCACTGTTTTGTAGCTGAAGCTTGTTAATGCCGGGTTTGTGTTTTAAAAGAACTGCTAACGTTATAAGAAAACGTAGTAAAATGCTGCACCTGTTTGGGTCCACAACAATACACACAAGAAGTTTAAAGTTGATCGAATGAGTGACGGATACAATATGAGCAGAGAAAGAAAGATTTCTCCATTTATTATAAGCATGTGTTGTCATGGTGAGCAGCAAGTCTCTATATGAGAAACATATGAAATATATCTTGGCAGCATACCAACTACAAAGCCTGGGGGAAAGTGCATGACATAAAGAAATATTAGGATCATAAAATATATGCTCTGACTGACTGGAAGCCAAGGCAGAGACTCCATAGAGGAGCAGTGTGGGCTCTTCTTTTACCTTGGAGAAGACCTAGTTGAAATGACTGCTAAACGTGAACCAGAGAAACACAATTCACTGCATTTGAACAGGTTAATTCAACCCTTTGCAATATTGCTTTCCATTAGTTAACTATGGAAAGTGCCTTGAAATAATATACGATACAAATAATATTGAAATGAAAACTGAATCTATGTAGAGTGAAGGCACTAACTTCCATTTTTCATGTGATATCTTAATCTCTGCTCTGTAAATTATTACCCTGGTTTTTAGATGTTAGGTCACAATAAATGAGGCTTTTAATAAAATGTAATAATGTGTTTTTGATTAAAATAAGGGTTTGTAAATGGTCATGGAGAAAGAGAGGTACCTGTGATAAATGAATAAAATACACATCACATACAAAGGAGACCACTTTAGCTCAGGTCTACTTGATGATATTTACATAGATTTCTCTATGGGCCGTAACAGGTTTGCCTCTCAAGAGCAGGATTATGGTGGTATCTCAGTGGCATGTCATCCTCCCCCTCCTGTGACATCACCAGCTCTATTTTAACTCTATTCTAAGCCCATGGTGCAAGTGCATTTAGGGCACATTCAAATCCACTTATGTTAGTTTAACAGCAGGAAAATGGTCACTGTGCCAAGTGCACGGTTCAAATTCTCCAAAATTCTCAACTTGATCCTGGTGTGGTTTGAGAGTAACATGCAATAAACCATTAAAAGTGCCACCTCCCACTTGTTTTAAAAGCTAGGTGCGCTTGTTTGATAGAGAGAGAAAACTCCTCTCTGCAAGGAGTGAAACGCAGAGAGCAGACCATCTCTGTGTGTAACAAAGACAGTGTATTTGTTTTGTGGACCCACATGTGTAGGCGCATGTTACTACCACAAGAGTGTGGCCTAAGAATAACAGACCAGATTTGTGTTGGTCAAAAGCACCATTGCATGTGCCTGACCAAACCTCATATAAGACCAACACATTTCTTATGCTGTGTTCAAACTAAATGTTATGATATTACGTACAAAGTCAATGCAAAGACAAGAATTTTATGTCTCTCATGCCATGCAACGTGAATGGTGCTACGCGAGAAATGCGAAATGTTTTGTCCTTCCCATCTATGGTACTGACCCAAGCTAGCAGATCATCAATCTTGCCACTGCTCAGCCTCAGATAGCGGTGGAAACACCAGTTGGCCACATGCAGCTCTTGGAGAAGATGGTGAAATTCCCTGAGCTGTGTGTGCCTACAGATGGTCATGTGAACACACACAACTACGTTGGCTTCTCTGGCTTCTCCACAACAGCTACATCACAGCAACTGTAGTCACTTGAGGCAGTGGTCATCCTCTTCTCTTTCTCATAAAGAGAAGGCGATTATTCAGTTTAATTGTGTTACTCGCACTGGTAGCGCAACACAACACAAATCATCCTGCAGCGAGAATCACGTGCGTAACACAATGCAACACAAACATTTGCTTCATGTTTTGATTTGAACACAGCATTAGACAACATAGGTGCTGGATGGAAGAAGATTCTTGTTGAAACCCCGCTTTAGTTTACATGTTCTCCCCATGTCTTCGTAGGTTTTCTCTGGGTATACGCTGGTGACCTGTCCAGGGTGCACCTCGCCTCTCAGCTAATGTCAGCTGGAATGGGCTCCAGGGCCTACCACCCTTAAAGGAAAAGCGGTATAAATACTGAATGGTTGGACTAGCAGAGACACCAACCGCCACTGTCTGTTGGATGTGAGATATGGCCCCTACGGGTGTAATTTTATCTTGAAGGTGAAGCATATTATCATCAAAGTATTATCATGCTGCTAATATGACTCAACCAATTAAAAAAGAAAAGAAAAAAAAAGCAATAGCACTATTTAAATACTTGTTTTAGGTGCTTGACTTTGGCAATCAATTCTATGAGGTGAACCTGACCAAACAAGACATATACTCAACTCAATCCAGCACACCCTCAATAAGGCAGTGTCAGCGTCACAGCAGGCAATCTATTGGTTGGGAAATCCTGACCAGGTTATTTCACAACAATCTAACAGCAAGACAAGAGGAATCTGAGAGCAGAAGTCTGGCGAGTGCACAGAGCAAGCCTGAGGAGACAGAGGCACGGGACATTTGTGCAGCAGCAGCAGCAGTAAATCTGAGAGAGGACACAGAGTTTAGAGCAGGAGCAGAGTAAATTTACGCATGACCAGGGCCTATAATAGGGAGAAGGCTTTAAGGGGAAACCTTTAGGGGAAATAAATCCTGCTCTTAAAATGAAAGACTATACTCTTAAGTAAAGCTAGGTAAGAAAGATAAGATGTACTTTTATTGATCCTCTGTAGAGGAAATTAACAGATAACACAGCAGTGCAAGGGAAGAATATTGTAGGAATATAAATACTATAGAACAAAAATGTTTTTCAAAAAAGTGCAATGTAGAGATAGGGATCAAGGTTGTGTTATTTTGCGAAACTGGCCATTCCTGAAGTATACATTGTACAAGATGTGCAGCAGTTCTTTCTTGAAATATAGATTTAGTGTTCAACGGTGGGTTGCTGTGGAGTTGTGCAGTTTAATGGCTGATGGCACAAAAGAGCACCCAAACGCTTTGAGACACATGGCTGGACGAGTCTGTGGCTAAACGTGCTCCTGAGCAGCCTCAGTTCAGCAGAGAGGGGACGAGGTGGGTTTTCCATAATGACTTGTAGTTTCCCTCTCTGCCTCTTTTCAGCCTCAACACTGTCCAGTTCCATCTCCACCACAGAGCTGGCCTTCCTCTCCCGCTTTTTCAGTCTGTTGGCGCCACTGCCCCCTATGCCACCTCCTCAGAACCTCCGTAGCAACCGAGTGCAAAACTATATACCCGATCCATAATCAGCCAAAATACCATGGGGATTTGGTACCAGGTGACAGTGCCAGACAGGATTTCATTTTCACCAGCAGACCACTATGTTCACCACGATAAATATGACTGCTCAGGGGCAGTGGAACCGAAGGTGGGCAGGTATTCCTGATAGGAGGGAGGTTTTTCTGTCCACACATATCATATTTTTTGCAGTGGCAAGTCAGATATTGAAAAATTCTTATTGATCATGAATCAGAAGAGAGTCTGCATTTTTGGGACAAATAAATCAAATTCAATTTCTGTTGAGTTACTTTAGAATTAATAAACTCTGATCACTTCTATTTGTAGGCTGTCTTTACAGTTCTATATTTCCCACATAGTTATTTCAATACTGATGCAAACCTAAAGCTGAGACTTGGCACTTTAGTGTAGTAAAGTGTAGTATATATGTATGCTGAATCCCAGACCATAAACAACAAAAAAATGTCCAAATACTTCTGGTTACTGGGCTATAATACTTTCCACAATAAAGGTACTGTACAAAAAAAACTACAAAGGGCTCTCTGCTTTACTGTATCATTTTGATGTTCTGTTCAAATATATTTTAGGAGAGAAAAAAGGTCAGACTGTGCGTAGACGCTCAAATAAGTCTGCAAATTCCTCCCTGCTGCTTAAACTCATAACATTGAGTGCATGGATCATAACTGAAGGAGATTCAGAAGGAAATATTCACAACTTTATCATCTCTTGACTGGTACATGGTGAAAGGACAGTAATGCTATACAATGATCAGGGGCATTGGAACTTTATAAGTACAGGATAAAGAAAAGGGAAGGGGACGTGCATCCAACGCTAAGGTAGTGATATCTCCCTTGGTTATGCTTATGTTCAACCTATTTCGTTTAACCTTACACCCCGTCCAGGAATCTACGATCCTCTGAACGGAGTCTGCTCACTAACTCCAACACCAGATTGTGGACTTCTGGGGATAGAGCTTCCAGTGCGGCAGCCCCCACCCGCTGGAATGCTCTGCCCACAGAGATTTGCAATTCCACATCCATCTGGAAATTCATAAAACTACTCAAAACTCATCTTTTTAAAACTGCATATGACCTGAATGAATGCAATCCTTCTAAAAACACTACACTTTTGTGCACTACCTTGCCTTCGTCTTAGATATGTCAATGTCCCTTAAATATGTGAAGCATCCTTGGTTCCTTGCACTATGATAAAAAACTCATATGTGGCCACTAAAAACTTTTATGATTTGCTGGAGAAATGTTTTCTCAATTTTGCCCTGGAAGCTTCTCCGTTTGCTTCTGACATGTAAGATCTCTTTTGTATAAAAAGACAACATATGAAACCGTTTTGGCAGCAAACACTCTCCTTTTATTTCTCTCCTTTGACATTCTAGAAAAAACAAAACATTGCACTAAGCAGGAATGAAAAAAGCCCAAAAGAACAGAAGTTTTCAGTTCTGTGTGTATCACTTACAGAGATGTAGGTCTATACTGTAGCGCACTGACAGTGAAAGCAGATGTAATGGTTCTGTGTCTCATTGACCAGGTGCAGTTCACATCCGACCAGAGGCTGAGTCGTCGACTCTTTCGCCAAAGGTTTTCATTTGCACACCTTTGTCTCTGAGACCAGAACAAAGCATCTGTGCTTCCAATGGAGCTTCAATGCTACACACTGACTGACAGAGCTTCACACATTCTGTACCCATCTCAACCATACATAACCACGCACACTTAACAGACCTCCAACAGTCAATCTTAACATGTTGAGAATATTTCAATATTTAAGAACATGAAGCGCTTTGATGTCATCAAAATCCAAATAATTCAAATCTGTGCAGAAGACCACATAAAACGTTTGTTCAGTTTTAAGACATAAAAGACATTTGAAAGTGTATCATACAGGTGTTGACAGGTCCACTCAGTTTCTAACAACATAGTAACCAGCTCGGGGTCCTGATCTGTGTGTCTCTAAGGCAAGTTCAGACAGTGAAGTGAATACAAAATTGAGGTGATCTTTGCCCATGTGATGAAATTCTACTTAATTATTTTTAAGATGAGTTTCTACAACATCATTTTACATTTCAACTCTCAATTGTTGAACCATCAAGCTACCACCCGAATTTGCCTTCTGTCTATATTTGTGCTTAAGTCATTTTTGGACTAGGGGCCTGCATCACAAAGCAGGATTAAGGTTATCCCTCTCTGGGCTACTCTTCTAATCTCTGGATTTTCCAGTATCACGAAGCTGCTTTTGACTGTGAATCACCATGGTAACCTGTGCTGCACTGCTAATCTACTGTGGAGCAGCAACTTCAGAGGCTCAGATCAAAACCTGTTCACAGCCCAACTATGGTCCAGTCAGATCCAAACCAGAAAAAACCCCAGTCACCTTTACTACAGGGTCCTGACAGGGACAAAAGAGTTACCAGTAAAGTGACAGTGAGAAAGAGCATTAGACGTGTTCATAGAGCAGTGTAATTGTTTTGCTGTTCTAGGCTTTCTGAGTCCACTGTGGTTTTAAAATTGAGCTTGTAACAAATGGACGGACAGTTTACCCAATTGAATAACTATGAAATAATGATTATAGCTTCATTTTAATTGTGCAAAGACTCTTTCACACCTCACAGATTCCCTGACAGTGTTGATGCTTTTACTTTCTTATTCTATCACAGCAGCTCAGACCAAGGCAAGGAAACAGATGACAAATGGAAACAAAACCCTCTGTTGTCTTTTGTGAGGAAAATAGTATGCACACTGTATATTTCCAGTGAATAACGGTCAAGCCTCTCGCATCACATATCAAGATAAATCTCCTCCATCATTCGACTCACATTATGTTACAGACATGCAACCATAAATTTTTGCATTTATTTATCGGTTTTCTAAAGCCTCTAAAGCCTCTAATGCTATTCTAGTCATTTCACCTTGTTGAATATCACTTTCGGTTGTCACGATAACAGAGCCAGTTGATAACCAGTTTCATGATACAGAACGGCCCATGTTGGCTTGGGTGAAGCTTGGAAAATATATGTGTGCCGGGTCGGTTCAAGTAGAGTTTGGACATGTGTCTGTGGTGGATCGACAAGCAGCTGACAGTGCTGATCAATTATTGTGAATTATGCTTTTTTGGGGGGAAATTTCTGGTGGGGAGGGTCAATGCCGGTTTGATGGAGATTGTTTTCTCAATATTTAAACAAAATCATCATCTTTCCCTCACCTTAACCAAAGCGTCTCGCAACCTTAACCTAACCACACGCAGAATGAAACCCTGTTGACTGGTGTCAGTCCTTCCTACCACGTCTTTGCTGGACCAGACAGGAAAACTTCCTGGGCTGGAAAAGAGTTTTCCAGAAAACAAACCAGGCAGAAAAAGTGTTAACTTCTAAATCCAATTCAGTCAATACATGAAGGTAAAGTCTTCCATCATTACATGCAAAGTAAAAGGATTTCTTCACTTCAATGTTCGGGACATGATGTTACCAAACATTAGTGTGGACTAATTCAGTGTGCCTGGGAAGAATACTTTATAGGGTTTTTGTTTTATTGTTTCACAACACTGAATCATAGTAGGTTTAATGTGACTTTTTTGACACTGACTGAGGTGGCACAGAAAAAACCATCAAAAAATTATCTGAATTAATTACAATGAAAGAAAAACCAAAATACATACATACAAGTATTCATACTCTTTAATAGGACATAACTAAAACATGAGAGGTGCAGCCTACTGGTTTTAGAAGCTACAGAATCAGAGAAATGGAATCAACTGAATATAGTCAGGGGGTTTTACCTTACTTACTACAACCAAATTCTGGTTAGTCAAACACTGGGGAGGATGGAGGATGGGGGGGGGGGGGGGGGGGGGGGGGGGGGGGGGGGGGGGAGAGAGAGAGAGAGAGAGAGAGAGAGAGAGAGAGAGAGAGAGAGAGATATATATATAGATAGATAGATAGATAGATAGATAGATAGATAGATAGATAGATATAGAGAGAGAGAGAGAGAGAGAGAGAGAGAGAGAGAGAGAGAGAGAGAGAGAGAGAGAGAGAGACCACATCTAGGACCAAATCATTGAGAAATGTAGAAAGAGAAGAGGAGGCAGGACAGTAGCCAGCACATGCTTGCTTTAAAAATCCAGAGCGTTCAGGTCTAGAGGAAAACCTGATGCAGCCTACAGAAAAGTTAAACTTTTCTTTGCTTGCAGTCAATAACACCCAAGCATGTTCACAAACCTACACAGAGAATAACTTTCATCTATTTATTATCTCCTGTATATTGCTAATCCTCTTGAGGGCCAACATACAGAGACAAACCATTCAGTCTCCTATCAACCTAACTCCATTCTGCATGTGTTTAGACTGTGGGAGGAAGCCGGAATACCCAGCGAAACCTATGTCGACATGGGGAAATCATGACAGGAATGCCCCTGGCCAAACCATTGGAGCTGGGCACCTCTTTGCTGTGAGCGGGCAGTGCTAAACCAAATCTCAAAGCAGCTGGGACTTTGTAGCTTGACTTGAAACAGGACTGCTTTCAAGTGATCTCATACAAACTGACAGAGCTTGAGCAGTGTCCAGTGAGACTGAGCCTACCAATAGCTAGACATAGAGAGTGTGAATACTTGCTTTAAATTGAATTGATCCATTTTCACGTTTTATCTGTTTTTTGTATCACAAAAAGCACATTTAATCAACAATGATTCAGTATTGCACAAATAAAAACCTCTGTGGGGCAAACACTTTTTATAGGCACTATAAAAAAAGAGCTGTCAGATGGACAAGTCATACTGTATGAATTAACATTTATCCAGAGAGTAAGGAGGTTAGATAAAGATTAGACATACAATTAAGATGTTGAAATAGTGCATAAGAACATAGACCACAGCGAAAAAGATATTCAAATATTAAAACATCCATCAATTAATTAAAAACCTATTCTTTTGACAAGCATATTTATAAAATATGAACTTTGAGTTCTTCCCTACTTCAGTTATTTGGTTTATACTTCCAGTGAAAATCATGTAAAATATGATTAACCAACAAAAGCAGGCATAAATACAGATGAAGCATCTTCTCATGAGGCTTCCAATCAATACGCTCCCTAGTTCAATGCAAGGTGGCACAAGTTTTAACACGTTCATATCAGTTTGAACAAACTGGTGTGGGAAAAGTTGGCCTTATTTCAAAAGTAAAAAAAAAGGCAAATTCAAGCCTTTTTGTGCTTGGATAAAACCGAATGACATCTTATTTCCCAACTCAAAAAAAGGGAAATATCCTCGTCTGTACTTGTCCTTGGTTACACCTACCGTTTACCATAGCTCTGTTCCAGCCATTGCCGCACATCCTTCAGATTGTAAAAAAAAGGCCCCTTACCACCCAAGTAGGCAATCTTTCTCTGTTGCACTATGCACACTCGTTCATTGGACACACCGTAAGCCTCATTAGCATTATTGTCCATGCAGTCTGCCACCAGGTGACACTGTGGTGGCAGTGAGAAGTGCTCAGTGAGATTGCGCGCTGCTCCAAGTCTCTCCTCCAAGTTCTGGTGCTTCCGTACATTGAAAGAGGGGGAGCCCATAGGAGGGGCCACCCAGCCATCAGATGGGTGAGCTTCGTCAATGTACACCAACAGGAAGTCCGCCACATCACTAAAGTCCTCCACCAACTGTCGAAAAGCTGGCAGGTGACTGATGAAGGGGGGTCAGGTGGCTGAGCCAAAGTTGACCACCAGAGGGCGATCTGATGAGCCAAAATCCAGAAGGCGGCAGTCGTCCCCCTTTCGCATCCTGGCACCAGTTGGCACATTGGTCACATTACTGATGTTGCTACACCGAAGGCCATCTGGCACCTTCACCACCTTGGAGTTTGGTGCCTCGCAGCCAAGTTTCACCTATAGAGACATATATTGGAATTAATGTTACCTCACACAATGCACACATCAAGCAGATCTAAGGATATTGATGGATAAAGTTATTTCAGACAAGGATGTTTATATTGTCATTCCAGAACATGGATAAGTGACAGGGAACAAAATTTGGTTCTCAGCTCTGGTTCATGTCAATAGCAATAATACAATCAAAAAACCACATTAAAGCACAATTAACAAAGTTAATTATTAGACAAATGTGTACGTGACCAGGGTGTAGTGATAAGAATACGACTGCACATATCTGAATGATAAAAAAGGAAGCCAAGTTGGCCGAAGTTGTGGCAATGCCCTGATACGAAACAAAAGCAATCATTGCAGCTAACTGTTCAGTGAGATGGAGAAAGTCCAGTGTCATAGCATCAAGGGGTTGTTGGCTATCATCTGACAAAGAATAAGCCTCTGGGGGCAATGGCCAATAATTTGGGGAATTCTGGTGTAGACAGCGGATATCCAGGCCAAGACGCATCCGTTTGCCATTCAGTCTGACTAGCAACATGAGACATGCAGTTGAAATGGAGAGATAAGACACAAGTCAAACGATTCTCCACACAAAGCACACTCTGTAAGACTTTTTTGAAGTTGTTTTAGATCCAAGCAAGACTTTGGCTAATCTCTACTAACAGTTATATGGATATAAAGCAGATACAATTAAAAAGACAATGCAAACAAGAAGGCCCCAAAATCGTGTCCCTCCCTGCAGCCACCACACACCTGTAGAGGGACTGAGGAGCCAAGGCCAATGCCCTTTAGCCTCCTTTTGAAGTAGATTGGGCCAGTCTTTTTCAGCCTACTCAATAATACAGTTTCATCCCCCCCCAAAAAAATCCAATATTAACACAAGGTGATTTAACTCATTAAAAAGGAGCACAGCTACAAGGTTAGCAGTGGAGCTACCATCTTGGAAGGATGTATGAACACAACATTTTTTTTCTATTCTTCCCAACTGGTGGCTGGGACTGACAGCGCCAAACTCCATCAGCTTATCAGAATCATAAAAGGAACTCACTTCAACTGAACTGACAGAGGTGATAAGGAAAAGTAAGTCAGGGCATTTTAACTAAAATAAATTTGCACTTTGAAAGTGTAACTTTACTCTTGATTTATTCAGTTTAAAACATTAAAATCAATATGTCTGACGAAGAACTTGCGCTTCCTGCCAAAGCAATGCAGCTATATCCTCATTGTTTCAAGTATTTCAATTTATGACTTCAAACTTGGCAACAGTTGAATGATTCAGTATCTCATGCATAAAGATGCTGGCATGTTGCCACCATTGTTTAATACTAGTTGCCAAGTGCCAAGCCAGATAAGTGCAACCGATGATTTACCAGTAAGACTTTTATTTCCTGGAGCCTCACAAGGGACATACAGGAGACAAAAATACTGATGAGGAAACTGGGTGAACGAAAAACTGACATAACACATAAAGCTGTTTTTGTTGTTGTCTGAGGATGTTTGTGATCATGGGCATAGATTTGTCAGAACCAATGTTAATATCAAGGTTTTTTTTAATTGTTCCAATACCAATATATTTTCCATTTGATTTCTGCAAAATGCTGGATATCCTGATTAAGAGAGGGGGATACTGAACTAGGATCTGGCAACCCTTAACATCAGACTACACCATACATGGTGTAGTGGAGGAGCAGGTGATGAATGGTGGTGGATCTGAAATGTTAAATATTTATAGTTCAACAGTTTCTAATGTCACATCATTGAAAAGATCCTTTCTAGACAAACTTAATACTTCCAAAATCTAAATTTTGGATACAAAATTTTACAAACTTAATACTTCCAAAATCTAAATTTTGGAGGTATTAAGTTTGTCTAGAAAGGATCTTTTCAATGATGTGACATTAGAAACTGTTGAACTATAAATATTTAACAATTTGTGGTGAGAATACTCGACTACACCTTGGCTAAGAAGATGGTCTAAGTCAAGTTGCACTTACTGTATATGTAGCACTTACATGTAGCACTTTGTAGTTTTTTGAAGTGTTTGTACCCTCATGGTTGAATGCACTTATTGGAAGTCGCTTTGGATAAAAGCGTCAGCTAAATGATATGTAATGTGATGTAATTTAATAAAAATACCTCCCAGACATCAGGTCCTTTTTAAAGAGGGAATGAGGTGAAAGTAAGATCTGTGCTTAGCTGGTGATCTGTCATCTATCCAAACATTGGTTTTCTTTCAAATATATATTTATTTTGTATATGCCTCCTTTCCCCCTTCAATGCACTAAATCTAAGTCGCTTTGGATAAAAGCGTCTGCCAGATGACATGTAATGTAATGTAATCAGTGGATCAAGAGCTGAGGTATTACTGCAATATTTATACAGCAAAGTAACCACAGCTTGTTTGGGAATATCAGCAATTGTGAGTCCTTGAATGTCAGCAGCTAGAGCAACTCAGACACAGTGACATCACAGAGACACCGACGGATGAACTATGATGTCACAGTCAACTTCCTGAGGTCAGACTCTTTAAGTGTGTGTGAGCTAGGGGGGGTCAATTTATATAATATTATTTTGGACATCTGGCACAATATATCTGAAGTAGATAAAACCAACCTCGTGACTGCTGGTCTTTATAGAATTTATGCGCAGAAACAAATAAACCTGGAGTTCTCCAAACAACTAGAAGCACGGCTTTCCTGAAGACGTGGTCCTAAAGGTCGTAAGGTCATACCGACGGGAGCTCAGACGTGAGGTTATATAAAGTCACAGTGAGCAGCATTAACAACAGACACAAGCTCACCTGCTTGTATGCGTCCAGGAGGAAGCTGTTCCAGATGGAGCGGAGTCCCGCGGAGGTCAACATGCGGCGCCACTCTCCGGAGCCGCCGGACCTGGAGCTGCTGAGCAGCGCCACGACGCGCTTCACCAGCACCACGGAGTCGTACAGGACGAGGAAGAGACAGTTCGAAAAGAAACCAGGTAGTATCTGCAGAGTCACGAGCAGATCCTCACTCGCCATTCCCATTTTTCCCCTCTATCTCCCCCCGAGAGAAACTCCGTGTTTATAGGCACGCTGCGCCCATGGTTCCCTCTGCGCTCCGCCGGCTGTTCCAGAGTTTGTGCGGGAGACGGAGGAGGATCAGGTGCGTCCTCAGGTGCTCAGCGCCGCCGGACCGCTCCAGGTCCGCCGCTCTTCTCGACCGAACATTGTACTTCATATGAAGCTTTATCTTTGGAGCAAGACCCTGACGTCAGATGTGGAGCAGCGCCTGTGTCCCCTCCTTCCTCCCCCCTCTCCTCCCCCAGCCCCGTGCTCAGTGACTCCCCCACCACCCTCTTCTTTTCCCTCCTTCTTTTTCAGTTCTATCACGTATTTTTCATTGAATTATTCTGAGGTAAGAATGACAGAAAAACACCATGATTTAGCCTGGTCCTATAGATTCATGCGCGTTAGACATGTTATGATCTGCAGCAGATAATAGCTGACACTCTTAAAAATAAACGTTTGAGAAATGGTTCCAAAAGGTTATTCAAAGTTCTGTGTCTTGAAAAACAATTTTTTTTAAATTTAATTCCCCAACCAAAAAATGCAGGGTTCTTCAGGGGGAATCAGAAGGTTTCTAGAGCATCAAAGTGTTCCAGAGCACTTGGAAAGAACCAGTTTTTCTTGTCATGTTTTACAGGTGTCAGTCCCATGTCTTTATAGTGTTATAGTGTTTAAATGTATTTTACTGACTGTATACTGTACTTGAGACATGGTCAAAGTAAAAATAAAAATAAAAATACAGTTCAATCAACAACCCAATTACAATTGCCAAATGTCTGATTCACTTGATTTGAAAAATAATAAAAAATACACCAACCAAAATATATAAATCATTTTTTTACATCAAATATGGAAATGTTCAATGAATGAATCTACAGAGAGGCACAATGTTGCTCATACCACTGTTGCAATATTATTTAAAAATACAATGTATTGAACACTGAAAAGGTTTTATTTAAGACCAACCTGTGTCTGTTCATAAGATACTATGAGTCTGCTCCACCCCTGAAACCATTTGATTTCACAGCTCATGTTAAAATAAGACAAACCAGATCATCAAGGGGAGAGTATTATACAAAACATGGCAGAGCATGAAAACAGTGGATTGTTTTATTTTTACAAATATTAGAGAGTGGTGTAGTTTTGATCAGTTTTGGCAAGAACTGGGCAAGAAGGGGAAAAAGGCATATGACAGCCTGCTTGGAATTTGTCAGATGACATTAATAGAACAGAGAGCACGAGGAAAAACTTTATTTGATCAGACACAAATTTAAACTCCACAAAACAACAGGCTAATCACCTGACTGATTGTAAAGCTGCGTTTGGCACATTCCCTCAACCCTTCTCTCTCTCCCTCTCTCTCTTAGAGATGATGTTTATACTAGGTCTGAACAGCGCCAAATACTCAGGGGCTACGTTTTTCTGCATAACAATGACCTGAAGCAGGCAGTCAAGAAAACACTGATGTCCTTGAGCGAATCAGCCAAAGTCCAGAATTAAACCTGATATAACAGCTGCAGGGAGACCTGGCAGTTCATAGAGACTTCCCATCCAGTCTGACAGAGCCTGAGAGGATCCGCCAGGAATAATGAGATGAACCGCCAAATTCCAGGTGTGCAGTGCCTGTATAGGCCTGCCCCAAAAGACTGGAGGTGTAATTGCTGCCAAAGGAGCTTCTACCAAGTACAACGTGTGCAGAAGTCAAGTGGTCTGAAGACACTGCTATGAACTGCTACTGGATATGACTCATGTTAATTAACCTAAAACAAACAAACTCTATAAGAGGGCAGGGCTGAGGTGATTCTATTTGAGACAATGGAATAAGCATCCCCCTCATTTCCCCAGAATAATGTATCTGCTTTTGTTCTAAATGTTGCATTAGGATCTACCAGAAGCATCCAATCAACATGTGTTCTGCTTGTTTGATAATTAGAAGTATTTGGGTGATTCACAGCACACACCTCATTGACATACAGTGCATATACAGCATGTTGAGACTAAGTCTGAAATCACTCCCTGATTCCCTCCTACTCCCTGTAACAGAAATATGTTGAAGAGTAAATTGATATCAAAACAGCTTCAATGATTTGTGACACGATATTGGAAACTTACCTCTGGGACTCTGCTCCATGTTGACATGAGTCATGAGGCTGCCATCTCTTGTTCCACCACATCCCACAGGTGTTCCTCTGCTTTCACATCTGGGACTGGAAACAAGGGTTGAGTATCGTTTGGGGTTTTTCCAATACCAGTGCCATAACACTATTTTTTTAAAGGTTCTAGTACCTAAACTTTGACAGAACGTTTTTTCTTTAAAAAAGCAGAAAATGACAGAGAACTTGGAAATTGGAAGTAGAAATGTAACACCTTAACATTTTAACAGATTCAGGAATACTTCATTTAAATATATAATAAGTGCCAAACTCAAATTTACATAAGAAGACCACGTAAAAAATAAAACCTAACCCAACTACAGTACGTCAATATTAAATAGGAGTCACAATGCTTAATACCGCAAAGTGTTGCAGCTTCTAACTCATCATTAATTGTCTCCTCACGGCTGGCGTCAGGGACCCCCACACAGCCGACTGATGTGCTTGTCATGGAGTCACGTTAGCAGTCAAACACAGAGCACCCCTGTGCTTCATTAAATGTGTCATGTTCCTATACCTTCCTTCTTTTTCTTCTTGTGGTTTATTGGAGCATCACTAACAACAAGGTGCATATCGCCACTAACGCTACGAGCTGTTGCTCCGGGGGCTCGGCGGCAGCAGCAGCAGCAGCTGGTCCCAGCGCTTGGCTCCCTGCTCTCAGCTATTGCTCGGACATTTGCTGCATGTCCTGGTGTTGGAATACTTCTGCGTACTTTTGACCATTTTGTTGTTGTTACGACTTGGGTTCGAGGTTGCTGCTGGCAAACTGTAGGCTAATGTATTGTGCTGCCAGAGCCATGTAGAGAGTGCTTTGCCACCAGAGTTAAGTATAATGGTAATTAGACACATGCAGTGATGTCTATGCTGTATGTATCAGAGCAACTATTTCAGTCTGTAGCTCCGGCACCGAAGTCTGCGTTGTGATTCTGTCCCTTAGGTATCGGCCATATATCAGAACCTGAATGGCACCAGATTACGGAACCCAACCCCCCTGGGGATGTGTGAATTGTGGTTATAAAGGCACCAGGATATGATGACAATAAAAAAGTTACCAACATCCATCAATCATCTTTCTGTACGCAATTTTACAATTTGTAAGCAAGATCACACATAAACAACGGATTTGGTCGATTTTCCAGGGAATAATTTATGGATCTTAATAAGAAAAATCAGGCCCATTCAGGGAATTTATATCTATGAGTGTGTGACATTTTCAGGAGCTTGGTTGAATTTAAGGGGACTGTTGAGCCTGTTTGGCGGGATAATGTGTTCAACTGGGTGCTATTCTAGTTAATGATGCATTAGGCCAGGCTAACAAGGACATTATAGATCACTGTGTGGAGGTATTTGAGAGGTGAGGTTGGAGTGAAAGAGAGAGAGAGAGATAGAAAGCTGGTGGATTGTAGGTCTGGTTGGATACGGGCCGATGGATAAAGTATATTTTCATAGGTGTGGGTTGACTCTCATATGGGGTCGGAGGGTGTTAGCTCTTGATTCCTAATGACATTCAGTCAACCCAGCATTAAGGGAACCCAAGTGTCAAGGAGACATACAATTCTAAACCTTACATACCATATGTGTGCCTCAGCAAAAACTGAGATCCATCAGTTTTTCAGTTTTCATCGGTCAGTGTCGATGAGTCTGTGTCACTGCACAATCCAATTTCTGTTCTTGCCTGACAGGAGCTGGACTCTGACGTAGTCTCTGCTGTTGTAACACAATCCACCACAAGGTGTACATTCTCAGATGCTGCTCAACACACTTGTAAAGAGTGGTTATCCGAGTTACTGTAGTCTTCCTCTCAATTCTGACAGCTGAGGCCATTCTCCTCTGACCTCTCTCATCAAGAACTCATTAGATGTTTTTGTAAAATCACAGGAGATCATTAGTTTCCGACATACTCAAACCAACAGTCATGCTACAAAGTCCCTCAGATAACATTCTGATGTTTGCCAGAGGAAAACAATGTCAATAAACCACTCACGTGTGATACCCACTTGATTGTATGATAGCCATTCATTCAAAATAATGCTGAATGATGTCAAACTATTATAAAAAACTCGATCATCCAGGATTACACAGAAAAAACTAAAAGGATTAACGAGTGATTCTTATAGCAACTAATGCACTTGCATTCAATGTTTTACATACAGTTTATTAAAATCAAAAGACAGAAGGAAAGACTTGGGTTCCATCTGCCACTCATTATTTGAAAATGGCACTGTGCTTGCATGGTGATCCTCTATGATGCACAATAATCAAATGTAAAATAACTATACAGTTGTCTGTACCACTGCACACATAAACTTATTCAAATACAACTAAGCAGCAATCTTTAAAACACCATTTCTCTCTCTTCATATTATCAGTCTGTCTGTGTGTCTTACTCTCTTCTGTCCTTCTCCAAAAACAACACCAGACTAAAGTGGGAAACAGCAGGGGGCTTTCCGTCCTTCTCTCCATCTTTTTTGGCAAAAGCCATTACCATTATAAATTTTTTATTCAAATTTAAAAATTTAATTTAGTTTCACTATGATGTACAGCAGAATTCTGGCTGCATTTTTTTTAGGTCTGAATTAATTCATGTGAGTGTAATAAGTTTTTGAAAGGCAAAAAAGGCGGAGGCACAGATGTTTGAAGTCAGATATTCTACAAGGTTTACTCAATAATAGATCTGTCGTGCAGCGAAGGATAAATCTTGAATGATGATGTTATTTTTACCTCACACTGAACTGAAGTTAAAAACCATCTCAAAAGTGAATGGAATATTGTCATGAAAGCTTTTCAGTTTTACTTTATTTCCAAATTTGAGTTTGTGCCAGTGCCTTTTTCTGCCTCCAGGCAACACCACTGAAAGGGTTAGGGTTAAAGCAGTTGCCCTTTCTGCCCCTTCCTGTTATGGCCAAGTCTAGACTTGGCCATGAGAGTGACTCCCTACCTGGCAAATACAAACCTTATAATCTGCTAAAGGTCAACTTTACCTGACTGTTATACAGGAATGGGAGCTGGCACTCTGGTTTACTGCATGGTACTCCCAAAACACACCCTTGAGTACAAAGCTTTTGAACTGTGCGTCTGGCACAGCACCATTTCCTTTTCTTTCAAAGTAGCAATAGTTGATTGGACGCACCCTAAATGCACTTGCACTGTGTTCACTTCAGTTTCATCAGGGTTATTAGTAAGGTGTTTGCTAGTTGCACACTCTCAATCGCTCATTATTTCCTTTCATGGATATCACTAAAAACAGCCATATTGTGGCACTAGTTATAGGAAAGCAAGTCTGAAATTTGGCAGCTTTGTCAATGCACCAATCCTGATTGAGCAACTGAGGCCAAATCCTGATTTTCAAACTAATATTATTACAGCCAGATTTAAGTCTATCGTCACTGAACACTTGCCCTCCACTTTTTCAGTTAGAAAATTAGAGAGGTTGAATATTTAGTTTTCTGTTCTCTCAAAGCCCTATCAAAATGTGTCGACCGGACTCAAACTGCACCAGAATTACTTGTTACTTCCCAGGCATTGTTACAAGACATCACAGTAGTGTACGCTGCTATCTCTTGGGCCAGCTCACACACTTCAGTGAGTCTTCATTTGCTTATTCAGTTGTGACTGTTGCAGAGTGTTAGATAGATATTTGGACTTGTTACATATGTCCATGATTTAAAGGAGACATAAAATGCTTTTTAATGTTTTCTTTTGACTAATGTACTATGTAGGTTTTATGTGTAAGTAAAAGATCTGCATATTTAAAAAGCCCGAAGAACACAGTTAAAGGAACTCCGACCCCCACAGAAAACACTGCTCCTGAAGGTCCTGAAACGCCTCTTTGGTCGTCTGGAAATAATTGATGTCACTTGACATCACATATGCATTTCCGACAGAGGCTTAAAGACGAGCTGCAGCAATGGACAGTATGTGGAATGTGATGTGTTATCTGTAAGAATTTTCAAGTAACAACACAAAGTAAAAAAATATGAGCCTCCTGCAGTCTTGCAAGACAACTTTACATCCATCTGGGCATCTTCTTTTTAAATCCAAAACCTCTGAAGGAATATTCTGTCTTTCCATCATTTCAGCATTCAGACACACATGTATTCCATTGTTCTCCTTTCATTCCTCTTCCCTCCAGTGTGTATCTCCAACTCTCCATTCTCTTAAACCTGCTCCTCACTCTTTCCATAGATCACTATGTCATGTGTGAACATCATAGTCCACAGATATTCCTGTCTCATCTTGTCCACTAACCTTTTAATCTCTTCCATGAAAATACCAAACAGGCTCAGATCCAGTCCTTGATGTAATCCCTCCTCCACATGAACCCATCTGTTACACTGACTGAACACCCCACCGCTGGCACTCTGCCGTCATACATATACAACACTTTCACATACTTCTGTGATCTGAAGATCCTGTAAGGAAATGAAGCAACCAAGATAAATTATGACACTTTCCATTATAGGCCATGTCCACCACTGGGATACATTTAAATGCACATGTAAATGAATGTTTATGATACAGTAACTTTGAATTACAAACTTAGTAGACCGGTTCATTATAGAGAATTTAGAAGTGTAACCTCATCTCTTAAAAAAATGCCTTGCTGGGAGAAGGGGATAAGACAGATGTCTTATATGAAGGTGAAGGCTTCTCGCCTCCTCTGAATCAGCAACGGCTACATTGTGACAAAAAAGACCCAATGAGCAAGCAGTTGTGAGTGTCTTTGTTATCATTTCCATGCATCTCCAAACTACAGGGGGACAGCAGCATTTCCAAACTTCTCTGTTTTAATGGCTTTAGTGTCGTGTTGACGCCAGGTGTATCCGTAGGAGAGCTGATGCATTTCTAGTAGAACGAATGTAGCCTTACAATAGACTGCTGTAGGTCCCAGTGAGCAGTCCACAGCAAGGGAGACTGAGGGTCCACAAAACTCTTCTGTGTGGTAGTGTAGTCCTCGGAAAGTGCATATTGGGTTGTAGGATACTGAGTCTGTTTAGTTTAGAAACAATTTAAATTGAGACAGTTTTGAGTATTCCAGGCAACATTGCTGCTGTACTGAGTCAATGTGCTCAGTCCACTTTCCCACTTTCCTTTACTGTGTGCATAATATTGTTGGTGTTTTCAATTTCTGACATCTTATAATCGTCTAGCTGCTCCCCTCTTTGCTTCCTACATTTGCTCATCTATTGTATATTACTGATTATTTCTAAAAGGGAATATCTGTGTGTTCTTGCTGCTGCCGTTTCCGTAATGAGTCCCCTCAGAAACAGTCCTGCACTAAGTAGTCCTGCCAACACTTACAGGCAGTCCTTAAAATGAGCACAGTAAACTGTATTATTTACTAGTTTGCTCTGATAGTAATTCAGAGTGAACATTTGGGGCCGGTTCGCTCTAAATCTTTGATCATGCAGTGTTTACTAGCTAGCATGTTGTGTTATCTCACTGTTGGCCAGGTAGATACATCTGATTGGTTACAGATGTGCCACAGACTTTCTTGGCTTGCTATTACATACAATATAAGTGGTAAACATCCTTTACTCTCAACATATGGAACTTGTTCATTTAATTACGGTCTTTTCAGGTTTACTTCTGAGGCCTGAAGTGTAAATAAGGTTGCTAAATGTCGCTTTGGGGCATCATATGCACAAGTTTAGATTCTATGAACACTGATACAGGCTGACTGTAAACTGTCTGATGAGCTGAGCTGATGAGTAAATGTACAGAAACGTAGAAAAACATATGCATTGAGTTAGCATTTCTGTATTTCAGCAAATGAGCTAAAGCAAATCTACATGAGGCTCTGCTAACATCGCATAATCCTATCAGTCTGTAAACTTCTGTCCAATCCAATTTGTCCAGTGCTAAAATGGAGCGTCACATTTCTGCTGACCTTGGTGAACAGTAAGAATTGTTTTGCACCAACATTACCACAACCTCTGTTTTGTCTAAGCATGATGATGATGTGAACAACTTGGTTAAATTACACTGTTGACAGACATGATCTTTTAGACCAAAAAAATCTGTGAAATTCAAAGTAACAATTGAGAGAATATGTTTTTTCCATTTTCATGTGATTTACAGTATATAGTATATATAATATATAATATATATATATATATTATATATAATATATAGTCTAAATATGATGGTTAAAAGATTTAATCAATAGTAACTCTTCATTATCCGTTATGTTCACTGTTTTTCTGCATAACCGAACAATGAGCACCGTAGTATTATTTCAGGATATTATCTCTGTTTCAAATGTAGAAACTTACTGGAATAAACTGGTTACCAACCAGGCCGCTGCACCTCTGGGACGTGTGCAGTGACATTTGTCAATGTGATCTGCCCTTGTGGTCATTGCTCTTCAGTTTTCTTTAGTATCAAAGGTAATCAAGAGTCGTCTGTACATCGATGGTTATAGTGCAAACAGAAACTGCTACTGACCAATGAAAACTGACTCTGTCAGGGTCAAATGTTGAAGATCCATGTGATGTAAAAAACGGACTTAAGGTGAAGGCCTCAACTATAATGATGGAAAAGGACGCACATGTTTAACCCTAAGAGAAATAAGAAAATAACATTCAATAGCAGTGTCAGAATCCATTAATATATATATATATATATATATATATATATATATATATATATATAGTGAACTAAGGCAGAACAGCTGCAGCAGAGTCTATACAGGAGGTGTTGTATCAATTAAAATAGAAGCAGTCCTTCATTTACATGAGATGGATGACTTGAAAGTAAGTTAATGATATGTTTACTCTGCTCTGCCTCTGCCAATCAGCTTGTTGCTCCCTCACTGCGAGCTAAACACTCAACAAAATCACTACTGTTTGTTGTCCTGGCTCCTAAACGGTGGAACGAGCTCCCCAACGTCATCAGGACAGCAGAAAGTCTGCACATCTTCCGCCGCAAACTAAAAGCACATCTCTTCTGACTATACCGTAAATAAAAAAATAAAAAAATAAAATAAAATAAAATAAACTTACCTATAGCATTTTGTAGTTTGGCTTTCTTGAAAAAAATTGTACTTTCTTGATTCTTGTTGTTCTGGGTTTGCACCCTCATGGTTGAATGCACTTACTGTAAGTTGCTTTGGATAAAAGCGTCAGCAAAAAAAAAAATGAAATGAAATGAATATTAAATGTTTAAAAAGTATATGAATCTCTCAAACATTATTTCTTCTCTAAGCCTTGAACTATCCACCAGCTATGCTCAGTGGAGTTTAGTTGTCCTTCAGTTTACACTACTCAGCCTTTCCTCCAGACTCAATAGAAGCAGACTGATAACTTTGTTGATTCTGAGAAAAGATACCTAACATAGCAGGAAGCCTGTGTTACAAACTGGTAATGTAGACTCTCACATGCATTTATTTGGCAGTCAAAGTCAAATCAAAAATACTTCTGAGATCTGTTTTTGAAGCTTCACAAATACAATGGACTAACAATCTATAAACCCTTTCAGACTAAATATAAGTTATGTGAATATTTCCTTCAGATGTATATACTGCTGTTGTCTTGACAATAAACCAGGAGTAATGTTTCGCAAAAAATATGCAACTAACATTATACTTTATGATTTGCCACTATTGAGACTTCACATCATCCCAGGCTGCTAGAACCTGCTGATAGTTTTTTTGATTTTTTTTACCATATCTGCCAATTATTGTGTTCTAATATACAGTACAGACAATAAGTTTCTTTGTTATGTCATGCAAAATTGAGGTCAGAAGCAGGACAGGGTTTTGGGATTCCAATTGAATTGAAGTTATAGTAAATATGTCTAAGAGTAAAAGAGTTACCAAACAAGTGAAAACCAGCTGTAAATCCAGTTCAACAGTTGGGCACATTATCAAAAAAGCAAGTGTGTACAGGAGGCCGTGGAGGACAATTCTTGTAGATGGGGAAAAAATTGCTATTAAAGAAAATTTAAAGAAGTCAAAAATGCTCTTCATGATGTTGGCTGACATGTTTCCTCGTCAATGATAAAGAGAAGAACTCATGACCAGAACCTCAGAGGACTCACCTCGAGAAACAATCTACGGGTAAACCTCAAAAACATAAGGGCCAGGCTGCAGTTCACAAAAACACACACAAGGAAACAAAGGTTTGATGAAATAGAGTACAGTGTGTATAAAATATGAGCAAACAGCTCAAAGCTGTTGAAGCCACCACTTTATGTGTCCAAGCTGGTTCTGTTGTGGCTTGGACACGTCTGGCTACCAGTGGAACTGACACTCTGGTACTTATTGATGATTTCACTGCTGACAGAATCAACAGCATGAAGGTAGATGTATACATTAGCGGTCTGTGTCCTCAGATTCAGCCAAATGCAGGACAACGACCCAAAACATAAATACGACCCAAACAGCCAAAGAGCTTTCAGGGTGAAGAGGATGGATATCCTCGAATGGCCGTGTCAGTCCTGTTTTTAGGCCAACTGAACAGCAACTTAGAGATTGCCAAACTAATACCAATAACATATACTGGGTTTGTTTGACTTTGTGTGTGTAAGTCTGATTACTTTTAAGCCCCTGAACTTTGAGCACTGTGTGTTGAAAGGGCTATATCTCGAATACAGCTCCTTCTTTGCTGATTTTATCATAATCTGAATAAAGCTGAGACTTGACAAAGAAATTGGCACTTCAATGTATCTGATATTTAAACTCAGACTCTGGACTTTACTTCTCGTGGCATTTTATTTGTATTGATATAAACTTCAGCTTCGCAGCTACAAAGGAAGATAAGATTCCACCTATGAATCTTTCCCAGAAGTATTTTAGGAATCAAACCTTAAAGTCACAGACCACCGTCATGAACTCCTGCTCGTAGCATGTTCTTGAATTCACCCCATATCAAAGATGAAAATCCTTTTATTTTGTGCCAATTTTCCATTCCAGGTATGGCTCAACTTCCCAGTATGCCATATATTCTGTGGATGTATTTACTGGAAAGTTCCACAGCACAAGCTTCCATACGAATCCCAGATGTGTACTCAGTAAACATGTCATATCAGTCCAAAAACAGACACCGGCTCAGTGTGCTGATGTATCAGGTGCCATCACCAAGAAGATTAGCACAGCGTGCCAACATCTTAACCGACTTTTACTCTGAGCACCATGAGTTCACATATTGTGAAAAATGTTTCCTTTGTAACATTTTGTAAAGCAATGGGTTTATGGCAGAGGTTTTCAAAGTTGGAGGTGGTCCTTCCTCAGGGGGGCTCCAAACTATAGAAAAACCTGAATGTGTGAGATAGAGAAGTTGCAGTCTGAAATATGCACAAACAGCAACTATAAACTATATTTAATCTACTGTGTTGATGGGATCAAATTACATAATAGAGATTGCACAGGCCTTGCAGAAATCGAGCGAAACATGGCAAGTGAACTGATGTGGAGTGAGGTTGTTGACAGAGTGTAAATATGCAATGTTAGATGAAGTTATCCTTGAACACCAAGACGTGTTGATTCAATCCAATCATTTTTAAAGATAATTTTCACTTAAAATTGTATTAAATTGTTTCAATTTGAATATATTTAGTTCAGAATGTAGTTTTATCAAACCCACCACTAAAAACTACCATGAAGTTGAATCTGACTCATTTCGTGTGAAAGTGTTCCAGTACATATATATATATATTAGCAATGTATACAGTTTATATTAATTAAATGTGACATTTTATCGCATGGCAAATCACTAAATATTATTTCTGTTGTTTTGTTCACTGCACAACAGGAAGGCATGTGGGACGAGGGGCAGAGTGTCCATGTGTATATAGGGGGTTGTACTTGGAAGAGACAGAATCAATAAATGTGACACAGTGTGTTGGACTCTATTACCACCCCCATCACCCTAACCCTCCGCTGGGCAAATATGTAACAACGAGTAAGTCTGTGCAGATGGCATAACCTTATATAATGTTACGAAAGAGGATTGAAAGAGTTCATCTGTGTGAGGGCTGCAGTGTGTTTGGTTGCAGTTTGGCCTTAGCAGTGTATTGTCTCTCAGAGATTTGACTGCACTGTTATACAAAGTTACTGCATATTATGTGCAGAACCTCCAGCTCAGTCAAACAAGCATAGACATTCTAATAAGTTTGAAACAGCTTCCATTTGTATTGTCCCATCTATGTCCTCAAATACACTCATCGGCTAAACTTTGACTGAGACAGTTTGTTTTTGTGAGCATTTTTTCTGAAATTGAAATACCAATGGCAAGTAAAGGTAAAAAGATT
The DNA here is from genome assembly GCF_009819705.1 of Hippoglossus hippoglossus. NCBI lineage: Eukaryota > Metazoa > Chordata > Actinopteri > Pleuronectiformes > Pleuronectidae > Hippoglossus > Hippoglossus hippoglossus. Next base: position 24,404,457 of record NC_047172.1, on the reverse strand, counting down.
ATAAAAAGAAAAGATTATAAATTGCGTGTTATATCCCTTTAGTGCCCAAGAAAATAATGAGTGTATAAAACACATCAATGGGAGGGTCCAGTTTAAAGACGAAGTAACTCGGACGTCTATCTGGTGTGGTTTACAACAGAGGGTTTGTATCGTCATTTTCAATTTGCCTTTTTCTTCTCTTCAAAGTAAATAGGACTAACCTTGGGGTTTGTTTTCTGGTCATCCGGCTGCTAGTGTTTGTTGCCCCATTGCCATGTTCCTAGATCGTAGCGTTTGCCTTGGGTAGCATCCTGCAGTCATACTCAATGGTTACAGTGGCAGTATAAGTGTCATGGCATGAATGGCTGAAATATTTTGTAAAGACAAAATAGGGTCAGGGTCATAATTCAAGTTGCTGACTGGGAACTTCCTCTGCTTTATACCATTTTGGTTTAACATGTAACTTAATGTTTCACAAAAGGTATTAACTGTTGCTCCCATCTCAATGGACCAATTTGGTTTGCAATGCTAAAATACAACTAACTAACCAGCCAACTATACAGTTTATATTGTGTGTTTTAAGGGAAAAAAAAGGTTAATGCTGCTGGTGTCTGCCCATTTTGAACATAGGGGCTGATCCAGGGGTGGGTCCAAGGAGTCACGGGCCCCAGATGAAATCTGACTGGTCTCTTAAATGCCCCTGTCCTTTCAGTAGTCTTTTATTATTTAATAAACTTGACACCTAGTAAAAGTACTCAAGATAAATATGACAAATTTTATTTTCTAAGATTTTTGGAAGTCCATACTTTGCTTGAATAAATGATATATTTAATGATGTGTGGCTTTGCACAAAGAGCTAAGAGTGGACAGTAAACAAGGAATGACTTAAAAAAGAACCCTGCTGAATGAGGAATTGTGCATAAATGTTGGACATATAACTGGCCACCACTGTTTGAATGTGATATATTATGTAATATATTTCAGTTTAGGCCTAAAAGGTCTCTATGTTGCATATCTCTCAGAGGAAATCAAGGTCTTGTTTTGTTTGCAGTGGCTTTTGACATTTAACTGGTTGTGGCTCCATGTGTACCGACAGACTGGCCTTGGCGGACATGTGATCTGCTCACAGTTCCTTTGCATCTTTCAACCATCCGTTAGCTATCCTTATTCTTCGAGGTTTGCATAGGGACTGGAGCAAATCACAGCTGAAGGTTACCTGTCTATCATAGGGGTGACATTTAGACACAAACAACCATTCACACTCACATTCACACCTACGTTCAATTTAGAGTCTCCAATTAAACTAAGCTGCATGTCTTTGGACTGTGGGAACAAGTCTCTCTTTGGGTTGGAACTGATTCAAGTGCTGAATCAATAATTGTGTCTCTAATACAAAGCATTGGAACTGCCCTGGTTAAGATCACCAACGACCTCATCTGTGCAGCTGATTCTGGTCAACTCGCCCTCCTCATCCTTCTTGACCTCACCGCCACCTACACGTACAAGATCCACTGAACATGTCACTTCTCTGCTTATTCAGTTACACTGGCTCCCTGTATCACGACGCATCAACTTCAAAATCCTTTTGTTCTCTTTTATAGCTCCTCATAATTTATCACCCGTTTACCTCACAGACCTCCTACACACTTACACTCCTTCTCGTCCCCTCCCGTCTTCATCAGTAGATCTATTGACGGTTACAACCGTTAACCTCAGCACAATGGGTGCCTTGGCCTTCTCTCATGCTGCACCCAAACTCTGGAACTCCCTTCCCCACCACATCTGCACACTGGACTCCATTACCAAAAATCTGTTTTAACTTATGTGCTGACTCTAACTCCTTTTCAATGCACCTTGTTTATATTTCTGTTTGCTACAAATATGGATTTAAATTTATGTCCAACTTCTGCTCTTTTGCACTGTTATTTGTTTAATACATTTTACTGTTGATTGTATGATTTATTGCTGTTGATGTTATCCAATGTAAGGTGACCTTGAGTGTCATGAAAGGCGACATTAAATTAAATGTATTATTATTATTATTATTATTATTGTTGTTAATAATGCACAAGATTTGCTTTGCAAGGTGCTGCAGCCGTGGGAATGAGCCGCCTTGTTTCTCCCAAAAAGAAAGCATATTGTCCTCTGATGACTCTTTCAATGGCCTATTTCACCCAAACCTCTCCTCTATTAATCAGAAATTAACATTTTACGACCCTACCAACCTGACCTGCGGATCCACCGTGAGTTTGTGAGTATAATTTCAATCCGCGCATCACTAGTGGATACGTTACTAGCCTGCACAGCTGCATGTTCATGAAAAGATTAAGTGGTTACAGGTGTAACTTTAGCCTTCTCTTGACATGGTAGCTCCTTCTCTCCTGGTGTGTGTGTGTGTGTGTCTTTTTATGACACCATTGTTGTGTTCTGACATTCTTATATATGCTAATTCTAAGCTAACAGCGAAGTGGCGCTGTTGTAGAACAAGTTCTAGTTGAGACGTTGTACATGGAGAGTAATTGTATAAAGAGAATACAAGATGGCGACTTCTGAGGGTGCACTATTATATCACTCCTGTAAAATAAGTAACTAGGCTTTGTCTTATTGTATCAAATTGAATGATGTGCCCTTTGCTGCCGTTGATGCTACAGCAGTATCATTACATTACAGTATCATCACAAGACCTAACACTAGCATGTACTCATCATTTTGTTTTATTTGTCCATATTTGTAAAATATTTAGTAATGTCTGATTTGGTTAGTTTACAGCCCACCAGCACAATTAGTAATTAGAGGAGATAATACTAACACTAGCTATTTTTAGTCCTACCAGTGACTATAAAGTGAATAAAAGGACAAATAAAAAGGAATGAAAAATACAAATGTAATGTCTATTTACTATTAACTCAGTGATTCCAAAGGAGGCTTCTTCCTCGATATTCTTAGTAGTGACTTGGGCCTTGCTTGAGACTTGAGGGTTACGACTGGAGACTTTCTTGAGGTTTGTACTTTTGTGACTTACTACCACCTCTGCATGTCAAAAATAATGATTCCTATAATAAAACCATCATAAGGTGTACCTTGGTGGCAGTGGCTTTCTCAGCTGGTCACTCCCAGTGGATACAGTCAGATGACCTGTGTGGAGGAGTGCAAGGCCTTTTCTTAGTTTGCACTGGTAACCTGTAAGAGTGGCTGGCTGATGCTTCAGCACCTTAGTGGGGAACAGCTCCCCTCTGTGCTGCCGGTCTGAAGGAGGAAGCTCCGGTCAGGTCTTGTTGATGTTGCCAACCAGGCTGGTGTACTTCTTCTGCAGGTTATTGGCGACAATATGGTACATGAAAAAGTCGTCCGTGGTGACATTTCTCATGTTTTTACGATGTATGGCTCCACCAGTTTCATGACCACCAGGGATACTAGAGGTGAAGATAACATCTGTGGTTCAAACCAGCAGACCATACACACACATTGTAGGGTACATGCTTTGTCTTGGCCTCCAAAGTCATTTATTAAGAAAACACAAATGTGTGTGGAATGCTACATTCTATTATGGGTACTAATCCTGAATTAATCTTGATGAATCTCCTTGAATACGATCCCTTAAGGGTAATAGAAACATTCCAGTTTTATTTTGCCAAATACAAAAAATACAAAAAACATGATTTTGTGCATTTCATTATTTTGCATTACGACAAAAAGGCACATGCACACAACATTCCTTGATATTTTGGCCGTATTTGCCCGTCACTGGGCCGGCACAGCAGGCCATTGCAAAAGATAACCTTGGAAGGACAAAGTGACCAGACTTTAAATCAAATAAATTTCATTCACACAAAATAAATAACTGGATTTATCTATCCCGCTGATTTCCTGTCTGCAGTAGATCTGCCTGGTCCCTGTGTTTATTTGGATGTTTGCTGTCTGTCTGTCCTTTCAGACAGGTCAATACTCCTTTCATACTCTCTGCCAGTGACCTTGTCAAACAGAGGAGATAATGAGACTTTTAGTTCCTGGTTCTGACACAAATTTTAGTTTTCACTTGCTCTGAAGTGACAAATGTTCACACTGTCAAACTAAACAGCATAGTGCACGTCCGTGCTCTTGATACTGGTGTCAGTTACAGTTTTACAGTGACTGAACAACAGTAGAGGAAAATGTAGCCCAGTCATTTCTATTCTCTGTGTCTGATCTTAAAATTGTGAAGATGCTCTAAAATGCCCAGTTACGTTGTAACCTTGGTTCTCTGAGTTAACCAATAGAGCTGCATATGTATACATATACATACATACTGTATATTACATTGTAAGCTTGGCTCTCTTTTTTTAATTTATTTTTTATTAGTGAAACAAGGTGACTTAAAGGGGACATAGCATGCAAATTCCACTTTGTTAGTGCTTCTACAGGTTAATGTGGGTATCTGGCATGTCTACCAACCCAAAAACTCTGGGGAAAAAACAATCGCGCGTTTTGTTATAGTTCCTCTAAGTCAGAAACGTCATGCTTGAGCGACTCGATTGCGCTTCCTGGGTTTTGTGTCGTAACAAGGAACTGGAAGTCTCCCTACATGGTCTTGCAGTGTCCCGCAGTGTTCAGCGCTACTGTAACCCCCGAACCCCGACATTCAACGGGTACAACAACAAGCGGAGAAAGCAGAATCGCGGGCTGACCTTATATATACAGTCTATGGGGCTGACCAGCTCGGAGAAATGCTCGTCCCGTGTGAACAGCCAGGCGGCTGCGCGCTTGAGAACGGCGCTGCGCTGCCTCGCAGCGGTCTTCCACACTGCCAGCTGTGTGGAAGACTTCCGCAGTGTTCAGCTCTACTGTACGCCGGGTTACAGTAGTTACGCCGGGTTACAGTAGTTACGCCGGGTTACAGTAGTTACGCCGGGGTACACCGGACGCGGAAGCGCCGCTGCGAGGCAGCGCAGCGCCGTTCTCCAGCACGCAGCCGCCTGGCTGTTCACACGGGACGAGCATTTCTCCGCTGGTCAGCCCCATAGACTGTATATATAAGGTCAGCCCGCGATTCTGCTTTCTCCGCTTGTTGTTGTACCCGTTGAATGTCGGGGTTCGGGGGTAAATGATGGTCTTCATAGCCCCCCCCCCACCTCTCTTTCTCTCTCTGTCTGTCTGCTTGTGTGCTTGTAGTGGATGGGCAGAGGGGGACATTTAATTATGTGATTGGGAAAATTAAAACTCCAGGACAACAGAAGGGGAATACAAAGTATGGGATGCATATTTGATAATTTATATCATATAAAATATGTAATTTATATCGTTTAAAATCATGGGGGGAGAGGGGGGAGGGGGGAGCTGGCTCATTAGCATTTAAAGGAACAGGCACTCAAAACAGGTCACTCTGTGGAGGGCTGTTTTATACAGGGTAAAAAGGGTGCTGTTTTATATGATCCTTGTGGTATTTTGACCAAAGTATGTTACAGACATTTCATTAAGACCCCAAGGAACCATATCAACTTGTGGTAAAATGGGCATGCTATGTCCCCTTTAACAAGACAAGGTGGTTGGAGCCGGGGCCAATAAAAACTAGGCTTTGTCTTATTGTATCAAATTGAATGATGTGCCCTTTGCTGCCGTTCATGTTACAGCAGTTTCATTACATTACAATATCATCACAAGACCTAACACTAGCATGTACTCATCATTTTGTTTTATTTGTCCATATTTGTAAAAGATTTAGTAATGACTGATTTGGTTAGTTTACAGCCCACCAGCACAATTAGTAATTAGAGGAGATAATACTAACACTACCTATTTTTTGTCCTACCAGTGACTATAAAGTGAATAAAAGGACAAATAAAAAGGAATGAAAAATACAAATGTAATGTCTATTTACTATAAATAGTAGTTTGTACTACAGTCGTTTAGAGCTGGGAAAGTCAATAATAGCTGTATCAATTCCCATCGCTGACATTAGGCAGATTTTAGTGTTTCTTTTGAGAAATGGAAAAGGGGCTCTAACACATTTCCAGTGCCTCACACCACAGGCTTCAGACATCCACTTTCCCCATGTTCCAAGCCATTTCTCTTCATGGTAATCCATTGCTGCTGAAGAGAGCCATTAAAGTTTGCACCTTTCCTTTTTGCCCTAGTATAGTTTCTGAGGTTACCATGGTGAAATGGTAAGACTTGTTTTGATGGCAGATCATTTCCTGAGCAGTAGACGTATTCTCTTTTCGTTTACAACTGCTTTAAATTGGAAACTGGAGGTAGTTACAGCAGCCACTCCTTCTGATAAGTACCGGCATGCCTTCACTCTCCAGATGGAATCCATTCAACTCCCCACTTTGATAAAAAACAGACCACCGCATACAACCTGCAGCTGACATTTTAAAGCATATTTAAAAAAAAGAAATAGAAACGACACTGCCAAAATAGAGGAACATTCGTCTGACTTACATTGGAAACAGCATCACCTCTGACATCGTGTGAAAACATCTGTCTTTCATTAAAAGTAATGTGATGACTTTGTGTATTTGCCATACATATAGTATTTACAGATACCTGATCACTTTTGTAGAGTCCTACAGTTACATAATTCAAAGAATCTTAATGAATGTAGCAGGAATTTCCACTGTTCTTTTGGTTGTATATAAAGCCCATAAGGGGAAAAGGGAGGCGACATCAAACCAGATGTTTCTGCTAAAACGAAACTTATTTATTTTAAAGAAATCCGATACATTTATTCAAACAAAGAAATGAGGTTAACTAAAGGGGAAAAGTGGCCTTTGGTAAAACACGAGACACGCTAGTGAGCCTATGCATGATGGAGGGCTGCGCCCGGTTGCTGCCCTGCTCAGGATCCTTTAGACAGGAAGTGGTAATGTGGTCAGGTCACACCTCCAGCAGCTGGAGCCAATCCCGTTAAAGCGTTCCCACATCCTGAATGGCATAACACAAAGCTATAAAACACAGAAACACAGGATGAGGGCAGCACCTACAACCAACATTAAAATGTTTAGTACAGAGGTGATACAGCTCGTTTTTCTGTATTATAAGGAAAATATCAAACTGAGGCCTCAGCGCACCTTGATGAGTCATGTGTCAGCCAGGTTTGTCAATCTTCAATGGAGAAAACCTTTTTATTAGCTTTTATGATGTGGTCAACCTGATAGCTAATGAATCATCACACAAACTATACAGCTTGAAGTTGTATTTGTGTACCCCCTGTGTTGCACTTTAGACCCCATCATGACGCACACGTTTAATGGAGCAGCCCAATCATTTCTCCTCTGTGCCTCCTGCTCCTCCAGATGTACTTTTCACTGCCACTTCATTCTTTCTCGCTCACTCTTGATTTCAATGTGCTGTGAGAACGGCACACTGCGGCCAGCAGAGAGCCATTTAAGATCCTCTGCGTTTTCATTTCAGGCTTCACAGTGAATATTTTGTTAAAAATAACTGGAGGAAGTTACTTTGCTTGCAAAAATCACAAGAACACATTGGCTATGAAGAATTGAGTTTAATAAAGTAGGTAAAATCCAACTATTTATGCCTGGCTCTTTCTCACCTTTCATGAAAAGTTTGCGATAGCTCTTTTCATTACGCACGTTCTGTCAATCTCAAATGATTACACTAATCAAAACAACTATCAATTAACTTGAGTTTTTTGAAGATAGAATATGCTTTTATTGTATAAACAGTTCATTCCACTGTATGCTGAATATTGTGTATTTGGAAAATTCTAGCATTTACTTTGAAATACAAATGTTGTTTTAATAATAAAAGCTGAATGCAAACGTGACTCTGGCAAGTAATAAAGTGTGCTATGTGCTATGATTATGTTTTTCCACTCCAGTAATATGACGTCACTGAACATACAACCTGCTTACTTAGTGCTAGAACAAATAATTAATTTATACTGTGACATCATAAGAGCTTATTTATAATTAAAACCTCATATTTCCTCATTCCAGGTCTAATACATGATCATCATGTGCTTTAGTGTATGAAATGTAGTTGACTGTTACTTTTTGAATAACTGCGGCATTAACTGTCAAAGCAGGTTCTTCTTAGTTTGACTAAACAACAGACACATTTGTTAAATCAAGACTCTTTACAGTATGTTGTGAGACTCATTCTTGGAGTCAGTCAGATTTGAGTTGTTGAGATATTCTGTCATATTTAATGCAGTGCAGCAGCACACAATTCATGACTTTCGTATTCATTTGAAACAACAAACCAGTTTTGGAACATGTTACACTACAACAGACAGTCAAATTTGCTTTAGGGCAATTCATCCTAATTTTAATTACTTTTCTGATCTGACATATCAAAACCACTGCTACCACCACTTAAACAAATGATAATTTCAGTCTTTGCCTCATGCTATATACATTCTTCATTTATGCATCACAAAAAATACACTGAATGAAATCAAATATCGAGAAAAAATATGAAATTATAAAATATTTTCTCATCAACTTTGCTCTCAAACTTCTACACTCGGAAATGAAAGCTTTTAAAAGGGTTGTCTGGCCAAAAACTATAATTAAAATAACATGAGATGGGACATATTCAACCTTTCCTGGCTGTCAGTGTGATGATAAACTGGGCAGGACGGAGACCACTAGGAGACAAGGTAAAAATACAGGCATGAAGCAACTGTTCCCCATTTCAGTTTCTCTGGTGGTTTTATCAGTTTATATACACAACAGCTCCATCATGTTTATTTGAAATGAGCAACAGCTTTATTTTATTTTATATCATAACAACATGTCATTTTTAGCGCTCCACATTTAAGCATAGTTCTATTTAACTCAACGCAGCATTATTCCCACTGTTTTCTGATAACACCATCATCAGGATCAGACAGATGTCGAAACACTTCACACACATTTGATCAACATATACAAAGCATTGTGCAGAATAATATTCACAATCAAGCCACAACCAGTCACCTGTATCGTCACCCTCTTTAATTTGACTATTATATCACCATCTTGTGGTATTTTTCATACCTGCAGTGTGATGAGCTTCTTGGAGTCAGACCAGTCAGTCCAACTGAAAACACCATAAATCGACGACCTCATTGAGTCCACGTGTTAATACAGTAGCGTGTTTATTCGCTGTATGTATCACTCCGACATTATCAAAACTGTGGGCAGTGGGCACAGGAGGGCCTGTGTGTGGAAAACTGTGTCATGTGCCACTGTGCCTCTCATACAATATGCACCAACTCTTGCATCTTGCACAGGATGTCAGAAGTGTTCTGGACTCATTCAGTGCTTTGAAATATGAAATTGTGTCGTTCAAACTCAAGGGGCTTGCCAGGAAGCCCAAATGTCCATTAGCACAAACTGTGAAGAGACTATCTGAGGGGTCCACATGCAGATTTCATGTGGAACCGTTTGGGCTCAGAAAGCAGCACAGTGCAGGATTCCTTCTCCCATCGTTTCAGTATCACGTTGAGGAGCTGAAGACAAAGGTATTCACTGTCAGACGTAGATCAGGATGAGGAAGTCAAGGGTTTCTATTTTTATGAGTTTGTTAGGGAATAAGCTATCTTAATAGACACTTTGAGAAATTCATACATTTCAAAATGGACCCTAAAAGGAAAACAAGTAATTCATGTTTTTATTAAACATTTTATTTACGCCACTTTAAAAATCTGTTATCGTTACCATGCTTATACCTGCTACAGTAAGATGTGTGTGTGTGTGTGTATGGACAACATTATTCAACAAAACATGGACAGACATCATATCACTTGGGAGGGTATCTACTTTGGAGCTGATTGGTCAAACACCAATATCAACAAATACATATATAAGAAACAGATACTTTGTGAAATGTAATTTTTGCACATTGCAGGACGTCAAACAGAACGTCCCTCCGATGCTTCTTATTTTGTAACTGCTGTACTCACTCCATGACCTCCTTCACTATTGTTAGACTGCTTGAATTCTGCTCTCACAATTTCGAGATTGTGCTGTCTAGACTTTAATATTTCTTTACTTTGCAGGCTATTCTTTCTGTTTGGGTTGTCAAATGATTGCATGATCTCAGTAGAAACTAGCAGTAATCTAAACATGTCCAAATAGTAAAACAGTTGAATATTCTACAAGATACACCTTTACATGTATGACAGCACTTTTCATTAATTGCACTTTACTAAGCTTGATTTTTTTTAAATGATAGAATTTGCTTTTATTACTGTAGATGCAACAGTAAAATGCATTATTATTATCATTAATATCAAATAGCATAATTAGTTAATAACATCATTATCAGCGTAATTATATAAGACCCTAATATTAAATATAATTTTCTTTACTGAAGTAGTGAGTACTTTTTATACCACTGTTTACACACCTACAGTCATAATTAACTGAAGTGATCTTCTTTCTATTCAGAGTAAAGAACGTTCATATTGAAATGTATTTCAGGACATATTATGATGAACGCCTTTCATAGCACACATAACGGTAGTGCTGATTGGTATCACGTCACCAAGAAAATAAAAAAAGACTTCTAAATAAAACCCAAATGGCCACAAAACAGTCAGTTTCATCTATTTGCATTTAAAAACAATAAATTGCTTTATATCAGTATAATCAAAGATGTTTGGATAAGCAGTAAATAACTAACTTGATTGTTAAATTCCATATAATATTTAGATATTAAAATAAATCCTTTTGCACATTATGATGTGTATGGTATGTTTTATCTGTCAGAGGGAGCACCACTCATGTAAATGTTAAATTGCCATCAAGCCAAGGAAAGGGAAGGTAATGCTTAAACACAACTTTACAAAAATCTTTATTAACCGACATTAAACTCCAGAGATGTTAACAGAAAAAAATATTGAAATTCATATGTTATCACAATCACCAGATGTTTACCATAAATTATATATTTTTTTAACATAAGCAAAACAGTGAAGATTTACATTCTTAACTTGTTAACCAGTCTGTTTTTTAAATTTTTTAAATTTTTTTTTAAGATGTATTTCTACATCTGTCATGTTGCTGTTCACTAAAGCAGATTCTACATATGTAGTTGTGTCAAAGTGCAGACAAGAAAATACATAAAATGTGTCCCCACTGTACTAGGGTGGGTTTTAAATCTTCTTTTTCATCTCATTATTATTTTTTGCGGCACATATGTTACCCTCCAGTGTCCATGGCTACAGCTGTGTAACACCCCTCAGCATTTGGCTCTGGGGCCCAGTTGTCATAACAGACTTGTTCACCACTGACCCAAAACCGCAAATCCACAGTGCAGATGTAACTCAGCCTCAGCCAGATGTTGTCTGTGTCTCCCTCTTGCACCTATCGGTGATGTGAAGGTCATGGTGGTTCTCTTTGCTGTAATTCGAGGCCTCTTCCAGGTCACAGTGTGTTCAGTTGTGTTCTGCCAACAACAGACCCCAGTGAGGGTTTCCATTCTGATATTATGAATTCTATGCTGATTCACAGCTTATGCAATTTGTGCCATAAATACTGAAACAGCTTGTGTGACAGTCCACCTTGGCACTAATAACTAATGTAAAGCTACGCAATAGCCTCACACTGATCCCCATCATCAGCAATTAGGATATTTTTAACAATAATTCAACACACAGTATGTACATCCATAAAAAAGTAACTGAACAAATTAAACAAATAATTTATTTACTTTATAAATATTTACTACAATCAATAATTTATTCATCAAACACAGATCAGATCTTCCAGCTGTCACTCCAAAACAGTCAAGTCAGATCTTTGTGAAGCTCGCCCTCACAGCAGAAGGGTTTGAATTATTATATAAAAAATGTTTGTTATTTAGCAAAGTCAGAGCATATTCCTTGTTCTCTTTAGCATCACATTACATATCATTTAGCTGACACTTTTACCCAAAGTGACTTATAATAAGTGCATTCTACCATGAGGGTACAAACCCAGAACAGCAAGAATCATGTAAGTACATTAGCTTCAAAAAAGCCAAACTACAAACTGCTACATGTAAGTGCTACTAACTAATTTCTTCCAATAACTCCAGATCCCAGTGTCTGAAAGAGAAACTGCTCCTATTCTGCCATCTGGTGTCTCTGAACAGATCCCCAACACATCCATAGGTGTTATCTCATCCCAGAGTTAGCCATTTTCTAACTGAGTGGTCCATTGATCAGGGGTCTCATTTATAAAACAGTGCGTAGGATTCATACTAAAAGTGTACGTGCGCACAAACATCATGAAAAATGACTCGTCAACATTTTGTGCTCAGTACAACATGAGACGTGACGCACAGTCAGGACTCACTAGTCAGTGTTAAAGTGACTGGGGCGACACGCATATGTAGCCGAAGGTTTACTTCGCTTATACTGCAAGGTATCAGTAGAAGAAAGACACGGAAGATGTGGTATTAACTCGGGACAACTCGCCCATTTAATTTCCTCCACTCGTCAACAAACCACCACGCAGCACTGAACCACTTCTGTTAGAAACCCTTCACAGCAAAAGTCCCAACAGCCACACTGCTTATAACAGGAAACACACACAAACCTTCCACAATAAAGCAACTATATAAAATAGCTTACACATACATGATCCGACACCATCGATTCATAACTAAACACATGATCGTAAGTTTGTCATCTAAGTCATCTGAATAAAAAATGGAACAAATTAATGTGAACTAGTTCATTTTTGGAACCGTGAACTTAGTTCAAAATTAAAAAAAAGGAACTATGAACGTGAACTAGTTTTAAGTGTGAACTTGCACAAAAATGAATACCTGTGTGAGGAGCTTTTCTCTGTGATGAGGATGAACACAAACCCACACAGGAGTCGTCTCACTGATGCACACCTTCACTCCATCGTGAGCGTTTCCACAGCACAGAGCCTAACCCCAAACATTAATGAACTGGCAGCCAAGAAAAGATGCCAAACATCTGGCTCTGGCACATGTACATAAAAGAAGAATGTAGCCTACTTAAATAGGTTTTCTTTTTGAACTTTATCCAATATCCTATCTATCCTGTTTAATAAATGTTGACCCTGTTTGGCCCTCGGCGTATTCCCAGTTTTTAATTTTGGCCCTCTCTGTGATCGAGTTTGACAACACTGGTTTAGTAGGATTGTAGTTTCATATATTTTGGATACAAAACCGCTGAAGTGAACATGACTGCTCTCGGGTGCACAGAGTGCACTGACGAACTTGGCAAGGTGAACCTATAAACCTATAAATACTGCAGTGACAGTCGTGCGTAATGATGAATGATGGACGCATTGGCGCTGTTAGAGGACTTTGCCAATAGGCGAATTAGGAGAGAACAGGTGTTCAGGGACCACGCAGATCTCCTGGCCCATGATGAAGACTGGCTAATCAGCCGATTTAGATTCCTGAAAGGTGTGCTCTTGGATCTATGTGCTGAACTGGGTCCAGTATTACAGAGACCGACCCGACGTAACCGTGCCATCCCGGTGCCGACACAATTTATAACCACTCTGGGGTTTCTGGCAACCGGTTCTTACCAGTGGGAATTAGCCAACAGGTATGTTTTTGATATGACTAAAAATATATGATATTTTCCTTTCTGCCTGAAAGCCCCTTTTATCAATAATATAATTATGTTAAATTCTACAGGTCGAGCATATCAAAGAGGTCCCTTACACTGTGGGATAGCAGGCCAACATCAAAAGGCAATTTGCAGCTCTGTTTCCCAAATTGAAATCACTCATATTGCTTGGTCCTGATGAATGTGGTGGTATGATGGCCATTCAACCCTGATGTATAGTGGCTATCCCCCCAGGTGCTGGCTCCTCACCCCGTTTCCAAACCCTCCGAGGAAACACGGTACAATGAGGTCCACAAGCGAGCACGATATTATAATTATATCTTAACTGTCTTATAATAACACATCTGCACCGTGTAATTCAATTTGTTGTCTTAACTGGCTAAAAACAAGGTGGTAATAGTAATGACTATTATTCAGCGTAAATTCAGTCAGGAAAACTTTGACGGCTCATTGATCAGCTGATTGTGGGCGTTTCTAAATGGTGGTGTCGTATATTTAAGCAGCAGTGATGTTGAAGATGATGATAAAGGAATCTCCGCGGACACCGTTCTTGCTTGTATAATAAGGTTTATTACACAGAAGTTACAGGTCAGGACGGGTACCGGCACACCCGGAGACGTTCTCGGCCAATTCAGAAGTCTGAGTCGCCGGTGTCGGACAAGCCTTCATATAGGGAACTTGTTTACGCCCAAAACTTGAGATAAAATGACATCACACATAGGGGCATCTAATTCAAAACATGCTTCCTACTTGAAGATGGGAACCTCTCCATCTAACAGGTCAAAGAGCATTCTCAGAAGGAGAGAACTAACAAGTAACATATGTAATAATACTTAGGAAGTCTGAGAGTCCAGAAATCAGGCGCCGCTAGCTTTAAACCTGTCATTATGTTTTACACACGTGTCAAAATGATCCATGTTAACTAAATACACCACAGTGGCCAATCAGATTTTGACACAGTCTCTTCTAGCCAATCATGCGGCTGCTGTCAAACTTTAAATCCCTTCTCTTCTCTTCCGCAGTCAGCCGTCATTCAGCGACCCCAGCCGGCTCCCCCACTGCGTCTGTTCGCGGCCGCAAAGGACCAACAAAGCAGCTTCTCCAAAGCCCCCACCAAAGATAAGTAACAGATCGTCCCTCTCCAGTACCCCTGCACTCACTTCAGCTTTAGATAATATTCTGATGACCACTCTGCAGTCCTTGGTCCTCACCATGCAGAACATTGACACTCGTCTAAAAACTTGAAAACGCTGCAGCCTCCACTTCATGCCCAGCAATAATCAGCCTCCTATATGCAACTAGCCAGGCACAAGTACCTCAGCCGACCCAGGGGTCTCATTTATAACCGTTGCGTACAGACAAAACGGGGCCTGAAACGTGCGTACGCCACTTCTCACGCAAACGTTGGGATTTATAAAAACTAATATTTTTTTGTGTATAAAATCGCTGAAGTGAACATGGCTGTTTTCTCAGGCGCACGGAGCGCACAGACGAACTTGGCAAGGTGTGATCAATTTGTCAGATTGTTGTAAACCTATAAATACTGCAGTCACAGTCGTGCGTGATGATGGATGATGGATGCACTGGCTCTATTGGAGGACTATGCTAACAGGCGAATTAGGAGGGAACGTGTGTTTAGGGACCACACAGATCTCTTGGCCCAAGATGATGACTGGCTAATCAACCGATTTAGATTCCCGAGAGCTGTGCTCTTGGATCTATGTGCTGAGCTGGGTCCAGCATTAGAGAGACCGACCCGACGTAACCGTGCTATCCCGGTGCCAACGCAACTATTAACCACTCTGGGGTTTCTGGCAACCGGCTCTTATCAGCGGGAATTAGCCGACAGGTATGTGTTTGATATGATAGAAAATATATAATATTTTCCTTTCCGCCAAAGCCCCTTTTGAGAATAATATAATTATGTTAAATTCTATAGGTCGGGGATATCACAGTCATCCCTGAGTGTTGTGATGTCTGCAGTTTTGGATGGCATTATTAAATGAACTGCTCAATACATCAAGTTCCCTTACACTGTGGGAGAACAGGCAAACATTAAAAGGCAATTTACAGCACTGTCCGGTTTCCCAAATGTAATCGGCGCAATTGACTGCACTCATATTGCTATAAGGGCTCCATCAGAGAACGAGTATGTGTATGTTAACAGAAAACACGTGCACACAATAAGCATTCAAATGATATGTGACTCAAACTTGGTCCTGATGAATGTGGTGGCACGATGGTTTGGCTCTACACATGATTCATTTATCCTGGCACATACGCACATGCGTGATGGCTGGCTTCTTGGTAAGTTAACAACGTTTTGTATTAAATGTTACCTTTTAACCCTGTTGTATAATGATTCTCAACTATTACCTGCAGGTGACAGTGGCTATCCCCTCAGGCGCTGGCTCCTCACTCCCTTTCAAAATCCTCAGAGCGCAGAGGAAACGCCCTACAATGAGGCACACACGCGAGCGCATTCAGTTGTGGCGCGTGCCATCGGACTCCTGAAGTGCCGATGGCGGTGCCTTGATGCCTCAGGTGGCACCCCCCCCCCCAAACTGTGCAACATAATCAGGGCATGTGCAGTTCTGCACAACATATCCAAAATAGTTGGTCCTCCCCTTACTCCTGACCTCACCCCCCCCCCCCCCCACCAAATGATGACCCTGTCCCACTGCCCCCTCCCCGACAGGAAGCCTACCACTTGGGAGCGAGGATACGAGAGGATGTGATGCGGCGTTTGTGAAAATACAAACAAATGCAAAGGTTCACTTTTTTACAAGTTCTTTTAATGTTGAAATGTCACACAACACCATTTTGATCTCTTTCAGCTCGTCTGTTACACAATTAATTGCATTAATGGTCTCTCTCTGTGTCTGCAGCACAGCATCGGTCAGCACGCGCCCAGAGCTGCCATGCGCACGGGACGCACTGTTGCCGGGGACTGGCTGCCGCTCTGCAGCTGCCTCCTCCCTGGGGGCTTCCAAGCTGAGGGCATCCTCTCCACCTACTGCCCCCATCGACTCTGGAGGAACAGAAACATAATTATCGTACTTTAACACAAGTGTAATTCCTCATTTAATACAAAAATCGAATTGTGCTTTACCTGTGTTGTCTGAGATCTCAGCCATGTCGGTGTCACCCTCCTTTTCTGACACAATGCCACTCAAACTGGTTTCCCCGAGAATCGAGGCCATCCTTAGCTCCACCGGTGAAAGCTCGGGTGTGCCCTGGCCCCCACCAGTAGCAGTCACACTCAGGCGGTGTGAAGCGATTCTCCGCTTTGTCTCCACTTTCAAGTCAGACCAATTTTTTTTTATTTCAGCCACCGTCCTGTCCGTGGAACTAACTGCATTTACCGGAGCAGTTACACAGTGCCACTCTGTGCTTTTTCTTTTGTTAGTGATACCGGTGCTGTGGCTTCCAAACAAAATGTATTTTCGTACCTCCACCTCACTCACAAGCATCTCTATTTCAGCGTCAGTAAAATTGCGTTTCTTAGTTTTTCTCTGTAATACTTTACCCTCCATGATTCTCCGTACAAATCCATCGATCAGCAGGTTAATTTATATGCTTCAGCATTCATGCCGTGCTTTGCATTGACCATTTGTGGTTGAAAGTGGGCTTGTGGAGGGCGGATTTGGAGGCAGATCTACATTAATCTAGTCAGTCTCATTCTGCCATCCCCGAGTGTGATAAAGTATCACTACGCGATTTCATCACTGCCGCGCTCAGATCTGCAGATCCAGGTCCAAACAGAGACCATAGATCGGCAGTTCCTCGCTGCTACAGCATTAACTCTGACACAATTTGCATCGTGTACCCCAAAAGAACACAAGAACTGGACACTATCGGCGATCTAAATCTGAGAATTGGAAGAAACGTATTCTATTAGTATCACAAAGCCTTTTCGAGCAAAGCTGCTCCGTATATAGCACAATTCAATACACACCTGAATTAACCTGAATTACTTGCGATGATCGCGGAGGCTCTCAAACCATCTCCTGTAATTCCTGCGGCAGATCACATATCTCGGTCCCTAAATTCAATTCAGGTCTCAAACCAGATCCCCTCTCTGTGTCCTCAGCGCACCCACAGGTCGCCAGGTGCATCAATCCTGCTTCCAATTTGAAATAATTTTAACCTGAAAGCGCGTACATACTAACTACCAGTTCTTTAAAAGCCACAAGAAGGTCAATCCCGGACAGTCTGTTATTCCCGGACAGTGATTTACGGATGCTGCTGCATCTGTGAGTTTTGGAGTTTTTTGTCAAGGACAATGGCTCGCAAGCCGCTGGCCCCCCTATTCCAAAGTTGCAACTGGCTCTGTTCGATATCATCTCATCGCGTGTCATGCTATGTCTGGGGCCAGCACCGGAAAAGCGAACGCTCTCTGTCCTTTGCAACATCCAAGCTGTAGTTAATATCATTAATAAGGAGTGTTCTCATGTGAGGACTACCATGCCGTTCATGACAAGCATAACCTGGTCAGCATTACTCACAACTTCATTATTATAGCGCGTCAAATGCCAAGGCATTACAACACTCTAGCTGAGCCATTTTAATTTCCAGGCATTTCAACACATCTGTCCTTAAGCCTGCCCCCTATAGATCCAGTTCCTCCTTTCCATGCTCTAGCCCCGATTAAATATTTGAATCAGCCAGGGCTTACATGAGGAAAGGATTATCAGCTTGTACTCAAAAAAACCATGATTTGCCTGGAGCACACTTACTCTATTTAAACACCTCTTAAAAAACCCATTCACATAAACAGTCTGTGCCCCAGTTTATATTCCAATCCGGCAGTTAAATTATCAGTTCTCTGAAATAGCATCCTCTCCCCGATGCAGTGTCAGTATTGGTTTATGAATTTCTTCCGTCTTCACCTCCTATATGCCCCCAACATTAACACTGTCCGCTCAAATCAAAGATTTCTGAAACCCTGAGTCATGCATATAACTGGTGGTGGTTTACTATATTATCTGCTCACTGGCTCTGGTAGTGCTAGTAATATAAGGAACTTTTACACTTTCCAAAAATGCACTTCTTCAGATTTTCACTTTGGTTATTTTCTACACTGGTTGCATACACCACTGCATGAAAAGAATAATTTTTGTCAGTTAATGCCCCTGTAGATTTCTGTGGAAGTTCAGGTTAACGACAGTTCACAGGAATCTGCAGGCAGCACATAAAACTGTCGGGAATTGACGTGGGGTTCCAGTTTCAGGCAGTTTTACAAGCCTGAGAAGCTTGGCAGTTGACCCCCCTGCTCCTGGTCTAGGGGGAGGCTTGCACATGTAAATGACAAAACTGTGATCTTTACAAATGCGAATCAGGATAGTTTCACTCAGTGGTGCAGAGGTTACACCCTTTTCCAAAAGGTACTAACTCCCTTTTAAGAAAATCTCTCCTATAAATACATCAGGCTTAGTATAATTATAGAATCATAAAATGTAGCTTGAATCGATTTGCCGTATATAAGTAAGTATGCTATAATGAGTGTAATCATTGATACAATTTTCAGGGTACATCTGATGATACATTGTTAACATTGCATGTCTGTCAAGCTCATCCAAGAAAATCTGTTGGAATGGAGAGAGTGGCACCACTGTACAGTTTTCTAAGAGAAGTCTTTCTGCTGACACCAAAACACTGTGCTTCACATAAAGCATATCAGCTGTGTCATCGCATGACAAAGTCCCAAACATTTGTCCTCCCAAACTACTGGGAAAAACTCAGCACCATATTCACATGTCCATGGCATACTAAGCTGTTGACTGAAATTGCCTCATAATTTGGACTTCAATTGTCCTATTGATGTTATTAAAGTTTCCCAGTATTCCATTAAAAACCTCAACACTTTTATCCAAAGCGACTTACAATAAGTGCATTCAACTATGAGGGTACAAACCCAGAACAGCAAGAATCATGTTATTACATGATTTTACTCTGAAAACATCACACTCAGCTCGTGAATACGTCCTTTCCTGAAGATACCACGTCAGTCGTTAACATCATAACCGTTAGAGGGCTCGTCCAATCACAGCCTCGTGAATGAAGCGTCTGTCTCCCACAAACAAGAAACTCCTGGCTGTTGTTTTGCGTGGTTCGATGAGTGACTGATTTCGGTGTAAAAAACTTGCTGAAGTCAACACCACACTGTTTTCCCTGGAGGAGAGGATGACTGTGTTGGAAAGTAAAGCCGCGGGCCCAGTGTGGAGGAGTCGAAGCGGAAAAGACGGCCGCACAATCCCAAAATTACGGTAAGAGCTAAGCTAAAGAGAGAAGCCATTGCTAACTGCTAAGCTAACTAAGTATCTCTTAGATCTGAATAGCGTGTTAACAACTGTGGGATTAGCGAGAAAGTTGCTAAAAGAAGAAGAGAGCATCTAGTGCTTGAGCAGAATTAGTGCATGTTTAAATATGTACGAACTTCTTAAACTTAAGTTTGTTTTCGTTAAGTTTTTTCATAAACATGACTTTTTGTCCGATTTATAGGAAACTGTCCATCGTCTTCATACCTCTGAGGCAAATAGCAGGCGCCATGAACCGTAGCAAGGGTAAGATTAAAGAGATGCGCTGTGCTGTATAAAATACATTTTCTAAGTGTACTTTGTCTGATCCATTTCATCATTGTGTTTTCACCAAGAACTTATGACCCAGAGGCAGCAAAGAGACATTTCAAGCTTCACCTGATTAGTTTTTCACTGGCTAGGCCAGTTGTGTTTTTACAATATTTGTTCTGTATGTAAATAAAGCTTTGACTCAACATGTAGCTTGTAAATGTTTTTTGAATATGAATATGCGATTCATATGCTAATTAGATTGCACCTTCGCTCCGCGACTCCCCTGCAGCACTCCCCCCTCCCCAGCCCCCCCACTGCGCTACCAGGAGTACATTTCCGTCAATTTATATCACGTGCAAACGTGGACTTCACAGTCTGTAAACAGGCACTAACTGCCAGGAATTAGGGGAGTTTGCAGGCACGGAAATTCTGCTTTTTGTGCAGTGCAAAGTCTTCACGACCCCATGATCTTTGGACCCTGTCAGGGACCGAGCATGAAGACCAGAGAGTCACAGATAGTTTTCTTTGAAAAAATAGTATTTTAATTTGGTTTTCATTAACAAAAATGCAAACGGTCAAACTTCACAAATCTGGGCCAGCAAAAGGTCAACCAACCAAACTAGCCTCCGGTACCCAGTGAAGCCAAGTTAACATCACCACAAAACTGCCTCTCAACTTACACAGGGGAACATATATAGTGGCTGATCAAGCCACTCAAAACACAAAAGGGGGGTAGAATTAGACATAATAATATTGAAAACAAACTACAGCCACAACATAACACCCCAGTATAAGGCCGTATAATATTAACTTAGGAACAATAATTAAACATAAATATCAAAAAGTAGTCAAAGATTAACAACAAAAAATCAAAATAAGGAAACAATATCCCTCCCCATGATTACAAGGGACATGGTGCAGTCCAATTAATGCTCAAAGCCATTTAAGGTTGTCTGCTGCAGCTGGGCCTCCTTTGGATGAATGGCCAGATGACTCCAGCAGCAACCCCAAGGAACTGGTAACTCAAAGAAAACTTGATTAACCCAAAATCTATGTGTCCAGTTATTTATCTGTGATGTGGGTGGGTGTGCAAAGAGAAACAAACTAAGCAAATTAGGAATTAAGAAAGGTTACCACCATGTTACTGAGTTTAAGTTTGGTCCCTTCCTGACCTTTTAATTCTTTCTACATTATACATCCCTCATTCAACTTGCACTATATCACTCACTGGTTTGGTTGTGTTAGCAATGATAGCAACTTCTCATTTTCTTTCTTCAGAACTTCCCACTTGGTCACTCCCCTCACTCATTGCATACACGGTCTTTGTGACCTTGCTTGGTCTTCAGACCCCATACAGTCTTCGCGACATATGTGTTTCATATGGTATTTTACTTTCGGTCGTAAGGACCCTAATTTCTGTTCGTCGAGCTGACTTAATTTCTGTTGTGGTCGCTGTACCATTTTATAATTTCTGTTGGCATTCTATGTTATTAGGTCTTGGACCATAATTTCTGTTCAGTCTATTGACCTTTTATTTAAGTTCGCTCCTTGCTGACCTTTTATTAATTTCTACATTTAGATCTTGCGCTCAGCACGGTAATTTCGGTTTGTCAAGCAGACTTAATTTCTGTTGCGGTCGCTATACCAATTTATAATTTCTGTTGGCATTTTACATGATTTGATCGTCGGACCTTAATATGCGTTCAGTCAAATAACCTTTAATTTTAGTTTAGTCTTTGCTGACCTTTTGTTATGTTCTACATTTTAGACCCCATATCACTCATGCACCTATTCTGTTTGCAAACACCTTTGTTTAGTTCTCTGCTCACCTCAATTTCTTACAATTTTGATCTCAACTTCATTTGGTTTCCCAGACCTTTATCTTGTATGTCTTCTGTATCACTTGGGCTGCAGCTGCTTTCTAACAAGAGCTATATCGCCTCAATACATCCATCTGATAAATATGTATATTCCATTGAGTTCTAATTATTGTCTATTCTTACTAATGTATGAAGTATTTATTGTGTCATTACCTAGAATACTACATTTACAAGGTAAGAATCATTTATAAATTTCACTTCTCCAAAGTCATCCACTTTCTTCCCCTTTTCTTTTTTTGGGGGGAATTCCTGAACTACGTTCTGATCCACCCCCTCTTAATCCTGATGACATCACTAAGGGGTCTAATAAACCAAATTCTATATCGTATAATGCTATCGCTAGTGGGTTTATCCCTCACGTGCATGCGCAGCACTGAAAACTTTAGTCCACGCCCACCTACTGTGGATCGTGGTCTCCCTCCAGTACCTCCGCTGGAGCCAAGCCTGGCTTCCGTGTTCGGTGTCAGGGTGAACCCCCTCGGGGGACGGCGGCCTACACAGCCCTCCCCCTCGAGCCAGATGATCGCGAGGCTGGCAGACCGCTCGCATCAGCGTGCCGTCCAGTCCTCAGCAGCGGCAAACAACGTGGCGCTTCTAGCCCACTGGATGAACTCGATGGCCATCGAGCCTGACCTCCTGCCAGATTGAGCAGAGGAGCTGGCAAAGGAACTCCAGCACACTGTTATCACTGAGTGCCTCCGTCGCTGTCGCGTCTGCCCGCATTACCGCCTGGCAGACAATGATCCACAGGAGCATCTGGCTGAGCCTCTCCAACCTGACGAAGTCACTACGGAAGGAGCTGCTGCAAGCCCCTATTAGTCCTCACGGACTGTTCGGGCCTTGTCTCCAGACTGCATTGGAGCATATGCAGAAGACTGTGGATGAGGCGGACAAGATCAGGAGGCACATCTCCCGGTCCAACCGATCACAGGATCACCGGCGAGACTGCCGGGATCCTCAGCATCAGTGGACGAGACGTCCTGCGTCAGCGTATCATCCCCCTGCTCCTCCTGCTCAACTCCATCCTCTTCATCAACCTTCGCTCCCGGCTGCACGGCAGGCACCGCGATGGGGAAATAAGAGTCGGCGGGTGGCCTGCTCCTGGTCCAACCCCCGGAGGAACCCCCAAAGAAGCAGGGAAGACGCCAATGACTTGTGGGGGGGGATATGTGTGTCGATAGCATTACTCAGAGTGGCAGTGCGTATGTTTGATGGACAAATGGATGGACAGGATTATCAACCGAGGTTACACTCTGCAGTTTGCTTCCCCCCCGCGGTTCAACGGGATAGTGGAAACAATCCTGTCTTCTCTGGAACACTCTCTCGCTCTCCAATCAGAGCTACAGGAACTTTTGAGAAAAATGGCAATACATGAGACGTCTGCAAAGATGGTTCATTCATCTGCACGTCGATCCTGTGCGTCAGCAAAGACGCATGGTTGCCGTTCCTCTCTCAGTGGACGCAGATCTAGTCTACTGGAAGAATCCCCGCACACTGTCAGCGGGAGTGCCGCTGGGCAGAGTTGCATCACACATTTCAGTGTTCACAGACGCACCTCTCTCGGGATGGGGAGGAACGTGTCTGTCACAAGTGGTGGGAGAACAGTGGCCAGCTCACATGTCCCTCCACATCAATGCGCTGGAGCTCCTCACGGTGTGGAAAGTACTCCAGCACAAACAAACTGCCAGACTTGTGTGGTGCTGTTATCGTAACATGCTTCCCGTCAATGGCCCCTAGGCAGTTTGGGAAATTCCACTTGCTCCAGAAAGCTGATGCTGTGTCTCTCCACATTTGCTCTGTTGGCGTGGGGAACTGTGTTGCCATCATCCGCCTCTCTATAGCCCGGCAAGTCATGTGTACCGACTGGGATACAGTGCTCCTTCCTAGTCGATACTGGAATGCCAGGCTGGCAAAGGTTTCTCCTGTGTCAAGGAATCTGTGGAAATAAGGAACAAAATTGTTAATTGTACTCTGTGTTAATGACTCTGTCACAGTGGAAGATTGCAAGAGGAGGTGGAAGCAATTGTGGGACAGCTACGTGAAAAATAAAAATGTCCCAAGTGGCTCCGCCGGTGGGACAGTCCGGGAATGGAAGTATATGACTATTATGTCATTTTAACATCAACACTTGCAGTCCAGAAGGTTAGTTGTTATTTTTGTAAAGGAACACCTTTGTCTAGCATGTTCATTGTTATATATGGAGTTGAAAATAACAATGCAACATATAGCTTTTCAACAATCACAATTCCATATTAAAAACATCTGTACTTAATGCTGTTATTCAAAATGTTTAGGTATGCATTTATATGTTTATATAACTGCGATCATTTTATATTTATTTTTAGCTCAAGAAGTAGTCTCCAGACTCGGCAAGACAGCCCCCTGGACTTCGGCTGTGAGGAAGATGAGGAGGAGGCAGGACCATCAACACTGGCATCAAGGCCTGCCACACCACTCACCCCCACACTGATATCCCGACCCTCCTCTCCGTATCTCACAGAGGTTGAGCAGATGACTGCTTCCACCCCACATCACCCCCGAGTGCAAGCCTTGTCATCGGGGTCAGCCACTAACACCAGTCAGCCTAGCAGAAGGGAGAAAAGGCGGGGATCTTCATCTGCCGTGGCTACTGAGCAGCAGCTCATAGACATACTGCAGAAAAAGTCCCTTTGCCACCCCATGTACCTAACGATGAGGAGGAAATGTACTTTTTCGCCCTCAGCCTGTTCCCAAAGCTGAAACGATTGCCTGTTAGGACCCAGGCACGGGCACAAATACATATCCTCCAGTACCTCACAGAATTAGCAGAAAAAGAGGACCAACGCACCCAAAATCCACCTTCTACTTATTCATCAGCAACCCAACATTGGCAGCAACATAATACAAGCCAGCCACAAACTTCAGCTTTTCAGGCCTATCCGTCTTTTTCACACAACCAACAAGGTCACACTCCACCCCTGACAACATATCAAGGTCCTTCACAACCCCCAACAATACACCAACCCCAGCAAGGACAAGCCCATCCCCCAATGCCACAACAACAGCTTGGAGGTGTGAAAAGGCCCAGGTCCATACTTGAAGAGCTGGAGGACCCCTCTTCTCCAACAACATTCTTTCATGTTGATTGATAAAAAAACAAAGTAAAAAGGTCACCAACATATGTATATATACCTGTATTGCTGTCTATTTTATATTTCTGTGTATTTCTGTATTGCTTATTTTGTTATTACAGCTTTATATTTAATTCATATTTTAAGTGTGTGATTGTAAATATCAACATTTTGTTTATTACTTCATAGTTAATACATGTTTGCTTCAATACACTATGCTAATAACAGTGTCCTGGTTTTGTGTTTGAGAATAAGTAATAAAAATTACCTCAGTGTTACAGCAAGCCGTTGTTTTGGTTCGATGGCTTCTCCATCTTCTCAGCTTCCATTCTGAAGTACTTCATATGGCGATCTCTGTCGAGGAGTAATTCAGCAACAAGATGATAAAAGACACCATGTTCTTTTCTTCTCTGATTGATTGGGTGGACCCACATTCTTCTCTGCCGTCGGAGCAAGAGAAAAAGAGCAAGGGCTCTCCTTTCTACAAATCGAATTAGGAAATAAAACAAACATTACTACGGTTGTAATATCTCTACTGTAAAGAAGTGGACATACATTTACTACAGTGGTTATCCAGGTTATAAAGTACGGAGCGGAATCGCAGGATGACCGGCGCGGAGAAATGCGCTTCTGGTGTGAACAGCCAAGCGGCTGCGCGCTTAAGAATGGTGCTGCGCTTCCACGTCCGGTGTAAACCCGGCGTAACTGCCATTAAGGAATGGATGTCACTTAACTGCCTTCAGCTAAATTCAAACAAAACTGAAATAATAACCCTCACTCCCAACCATCTAGCAGGCAAACTCTTATAATTTCTCGGTCCCCTGGCAACCAACATTAAAACAACAGCTAAAAATCTAGGTGTCATATTATATTCTAATCTGAATTTCAAAACACACGTTAATGAAATCACTAAATCCTGCTACTTCCATCTCTGAAATATTTCCTAAATTAAATCAGTTCTATCTCTCCCTGACCTAGAAAAGCTAATACATGCCTTACTTTTCATGTCTGGACTATTGCAATGCACTGTATACATGCCTTAGTCAAACCTTACTAACTCGTTTGCAGGTTGTTCAAAATGCTGCTGCTCGTATTTTAACTAAAACAAACCGTAGGTCTCATATCACACCATCTCATTCACTGGTTGCCAATTAAATTCTGGATTGATTTTAAGATTATTTTCATAACTTTCAAAGCTCAACATGGGCTCTGTTATGCGCTCCCACCTTCCTGTGTTTCCCCTCCCCCCTTTGCTCTGCTTGTCTCTCCTCACAGGTGTGACGGATCAGCTGATTGTGGCCCTGCCCAGTATTTAAGGGAGGGTGCAAAAGAGGTTCACTCACTCTTGCAGCAGTAGCAGCGACAGCAGCAGCAGCTTGATGATGTTAGAGAATGTGGTTCTGGTTCTTTGGGTTTCTTACTGTTTGAGGATGGAGGTCTGGTACAATACTAGTTTTCAGGCTTTATTTCTAGTTTAGGCAGACTTTTGGGTGTAGTAGTTTAGGGGAGGAAGCTCTGGGTCCTACGGTCCCTGTGGGCTGGCCCAGACTTCCTCATCTGTTGTTATTTTCGGCCAGACCTCCAGACTCCTATAGTTTTGGTAGATTACTTTTCCAATTTTTTTAATGTAATGTGTCCTTTTGTTGAAACTAAGTGCTCGGTTGGCATCTTTACTTTATGTTGTGGCCAAAGTTGAGCCAAAGTTTTCATTTCGCAGTTCTTGACTCCCTACAATCCCAGCCGCAACCCAATGTTGTGCCAGTTCACACTTAAAATGAACTAGTTCAAAGTTCAGTTCATGCAAGTGAAGATGAACTAGTTCAAGTTCATAGTTAATTTAAATTTTGAACTAAATTACTCAATCAAATTTTATTTGTATAGCCCATATTCACAAGTAACAATTTGTCTCATAGGGCTTTAACAAGGTGTGACATCCTCTGCCCTTAACCCTCAACAAGAGTAAGGACAAACTACTAAAAAAACCTTTAACAGGGTAAAAAGAAGGTAGAAACCTCAGAGAGAGCCACATGTGAGGGATCCCTCTCCCAGGACGGACACAAGTGCAAAGGAGAACATTCTAAAAAAATGTTGGAAAGGTTAACATTCAAAGACGCTTGACAATTAAATGCAGTATATGAATTCTTTAATTTTATGCAAGAATAATCCAATTCATTGTCAATATAGCCATCGCATAAGACAAAACAAAAATATGGTAAACCTTTACAAAAGAAGCTTACATTGAGCTAGTCAAAATAGGTGCAGCCCAAAAGATGAGCTAGTTGCAGCAAGGCTGAATAGTTGGTGTGGTGGGCTATTTCATGCTTTATTAGCCAGTACAAGCACTTGAATGCCCCCACCACAGCCTCATGCTCCAGGACAACTGTGGGCTCAAATGATGCAAGGACAGTGTTGCCTGAAATGACATGCATCATCAGCATTGAAGAGCCAAACATGTTATTGATCAAATCATAATAGAATAAACCATTTTTACCTGCTGTCAAACGTGACTGGCGCTGACAGGCTATTCAGTGATGCTCAGACGTCATGTGTTTGTTCAGTTTGTCCTTTCTGTAGGACTGGCAGGGAGACTCTATAAATGGCCAGGTCTGGTTTCCTCTCACAACTGCCTGTTTATGCTGTCTACATATTCGACAGAACATTCCTAAAACCAAAAAGAAAACTGAAATAATCCCCTATTCATTCTCTATGAACTGTATTTTATCGATCTATCTATCTATGTATGTATGTATGTAATGTATGTATTTACTGACTTCCATACCTAACCTGGATTGCCTGAATCTGGAAACATTTTTGGATCCGGTACTTTTGTTTATCCGTCTACACGAAGCCCTGTCAAGAAAACACGGAAATGCTGGAGCGGAGTGGTTGAAATCGCTGTAAAGACGTTATGGAGCATGCGCATAAAGTGAAAGAAGACAAAAGTCGAGATCCTACTAGCAATCTTCCCATTGCTTAACGACTTCTCTACCACCGGAAATCACTGTTACCACAGCAATCAAACAGGACTAGTTAGAATCACGCACTTCGCCATAACCCTCGTTTGTGTTAAGTTACCGTTTTGAAACTTCCGTCTGTAATAAAAATCTTTTCACGTCAGATTGGCCGGTTTTGAACAATGGTCCGATGAAAATAGATTAAACAGTGATAGATTAAAGTGTTGCTTGGTAATGTCATCCCTTTCCTAACCAGCTTCTTAACAAGATCGATTTGGTTTATGTTGTTGCTGTTATGAAGTGACGCAGCGGGGTTAATAAGGGTTCAGGCTGAGGTTGCGAGGCGAGGCGTGGTGCGTTCACGTCATCGGGTTAGAAAATGTGCGAACACGGATCCGCTGGCGGGTTCGTGTGGAGGGAAGGCAGATCCGACAACATTTCTTTCCAGATTCAGGCAATCCAGGTTACGTGTGGACGGGCCCTTACTTACTTACCAAGATCAGTCTTGTACAGCCAGGGGGAGTATTTCCCCTCTGACAGCCAAGCTGGGTCAAAACCTGTCATCCGGTGGTGACTGGACTGATGCTTGTCTGGGGCAGGGCGTGCAAGACTTGGGCTCTTTTCTGTACTTGGACCCGGAGCAGGAGAGCCACTCCGGCTGCTACTCGCAGGAGAGTGAGTGTTGCCATCTTCACCACCCTGGGAGCCTTTAAAAAACGTGGATATTTTTATCTGCTTTTCAGGTGGTTGATGCGACATGTTTTCCGATGGATGCTCTCTGTCCGCTGGTGGGAGTGTGCTCACCTGTGTGTGCGTGCACGTGTCAGTGTGTGTGTGTGTGTGTGTGTGCGCGCACGTGTGTGTGCGCATCGGGATGGAACTCCGCCGTGCGCGGTACACAGAGCAGAGGAGAAATCTAAACGCGCGACCATGTAGAGACAGAAATGACATGCCGTCGTGTAAATAAGATAAATAACATAAGGCCATTTAGTTTGTTTAATAAAACAGCAAGCTATAGACCTGTTTTATAGGAAAGGTAACCTTAAATGACTTATGTTGAGATCTGGCGCTATATTAAAAAAAAAAAATTAACTTGACCTCCCAGGGGGGGTGCGGCGCCCCCCTAATATAATGGTAGGGGAAACACTGCGTAGTGATGGCTCTCGTGGGTGTCAGGGTTGGGTTAAGCAGGTGGACCCAGAAGCAGAGCTTTAAACAAAAGGTGTCCTTTTAATGGAAAAATGTCCAACAGAGAAAAACAGCAAATAGAGGAATCTCAAAAAGTCAAATCTGAAAAACAATTAAGAGCACAGGAGACAAGGCATTTACGACAGGACAGGAGACAAGGTATTGACGACAACGAACCAACCAGGACAAAGGGAAGCACAGAGACTTATATACACACACACACAGGGAAGGCAGGGGCAATTGAACACAGGTGGAACACATGAGGACTGGTGCAGACAATCAAAGACAGGAAGTAAAGAAAGAAAACACTAGGAACAGAGCCTACAAAATAAAACAGGAAACAGAACACGGAGTGGGAAAACATGAGACACAGAAACAACTCATATACAAACATAAACACAAGGAGGTAATAATTAAACTGAAAACACTCTTCATAAAGAGGCGGAAAATAAACACTCAAAAGACAACCATTACAGTGGGCACATGATCACACTTGTTGTCGACAGAAACACGTGAGGAGGGA
Organism: Hippoglossus hippoglossus; assembly: GCF_009819705.1. Lineage (NCBI taxonomy): Eukaryota > Metazoa > Chordata > Actinopteri > Pleuronectiformes > Pleuronectidae > Hippoglossus > Hippoglossus hippoglossus. The sequence continues at coordinate 24,374,729 of NC_047172.1, read as the reverse complement.
CACACTGCATGTGTGACAGAGGAGATGTACTGACTTAGGGCTTTGATTCGCAGTGCCTGCCATGCAGTCGGGAGCAAAGACTGATGAGGAGGAGGGAAGGAAGCTGGAGGGCGAGCCGCTGTCGCGGGACGTCTCGCTCGCTGTTGCTGAGGATCCCGGCGGTCTCGCCGGTGATCCTGTAGTCGTTGGGGACCGGGACATGTGGCTTCGGATCTTGTCCGCCTCATCTGCAGTGATTTGCATGTGGTCCAATGCCGTCTGAAGACGGGCCCGAACAGTCCGTCAGGGCTGATGGGGGCTTCCAGCAGCTCTTACCTGAGTGAGTCTGACAAGGAAGAGAGACCCAGCCAGATGCTCCTGTGGATCATAGTCTGCCAGGCGGTAACGCAGGCAGAGGCGACAGCGATGGAGGCGCTCTGTCAGGGTTTTGTTGAGCAGGTGGACCCAAGATGCAGAGGCAGAGGTTTCCTTTTAATGGAAAAATTAGTCTAACAGTCTAACAGAGAGAACTCAAAAAGTCTAAACTGAAAAAACAAAGAGCACACAGGCGCAAACACTAGGAACTTACAAGAGACGGAGATGATGCAGAGGACGACAAGCACAAGAGACGAGGCATGAATGACAACAAACCGACAAGGGGAAGCACAGAGACTTACATACACAGGGAAGGCAGGGGCAATTGAACACAGGTGGAACACATGAGGACTCGTGCAGACAATCACAAGGGCGGGAAACAGGACAAAGACAGGAAGTGAAGATAGAAAACACCCAAGGAGCAGAAACTACAAAACAAAACAGGAAACAACACAGGGAGAGCAAAACATGAGACACAGGAACAGGTCATATACAAACATAAACACAGGGATATACATGAAACACATGAAAAGGAGGTAATAATCAAACTGAAAACACTCTTCATAAAGACACGAAAAATAAACAGTCCGAAGATAAAACCATGACACGCTCAGGGATAGCAGCGTGCTGGAGGCCTTTGCTAACTCCTCCGCTCGGTCGGGCGGCAGGAGGTCCGGTTCTATGGCCATGGTGCTGCTGAAGAATAGACGGCACACTGATGTGAATGGTCCAACAGTCTTGTGATCATCTGGCTCGAGTAGCCTGTAGGCCGTCGTCCGCAGAGTCTCGAGCAGCTGGAGCGAAGTCGTCAGACTCCGGTCCATGTTTGTTGAATAAAATGTATCGCCTCGTCCAGGCGATAGTACCCCGGAGCGGAGAAACTGTCTCCGGCAACATCAGCGGAGGCATCCACCTGCCTCCGCTTCTTGTGCTCCGAGTACGCATGTTTCCAGGTGGACTGTGATTTATTTAGGGGAAATTGCGTTCAGGTGTGCATGCGCAAAATAAATCTGATTTAGTTTTTTGTGTTGGCCATTTTTAGCTTTTGTGCGCACATACACTTTTAGAATGAATCCTGCGCACTGTTTCATTAATTAGGCCCCAGGTCTGTGTGATGCTCTGTACAGCAGCTCTGTAGTCATTTTCATAGATATCAAATGGAATCTCTTGTTGTATTGCAGTTCCTTTGTAGAATAAACGCACAAACATAAGGGAAAAAGACTCTGGTAGGCCGAGGCATCAAAAGAAAACCAATCACAAATAATGAATTCAATTAATTAAGTCGTCGACAGATGAGTAGACACTCATCCTTATGCCTATGTGAGTAGAGTGAATTTTCATTTTTGGATGAACTATCCCTTTAAGGTCCAATGAGGGAAATGTGTGCGTTTTTTAATTTGTTAAATTATTTTCTAATCACATCGGCCCAATTTTTCCTCAATTATTTCAACTTTTGTACTTCTTCTGGATGTTTCTTCTCATTTCAGATAAGGTTCTAGGATAAGATAAGAAATGCTAAGATAAGATAAAACTTATTGATCCCATACTGGGGATATTCACTTGTTACAGCAGCATACAAGTCCGAATGAGGTAGACATTGTCATGGCTCTGGACTCTGACTATTTAGTATTTTGTTGTTTTGTTTCAGTTTGTGGACTCTTTTGTTCATGGTCTTTTCCTGTGTTTAGGGTTGTATTTGTATTTCTAGTGTCTCCTAGTGTTTAACTTGTTTTTGCTGTTACCCTCTTTGAGTTCATGGATTTTTGGATTTAGTTTTTTCTCTGTAAGAACTTTGCCTTTCATTAAAGGGCACCTTTTGTTTCACTACCTTTTTGCACTGCATTTTTGGGTGCACCTGCTTCCACAAAATCTGACAGACAAGAGAATGAAAAAGGCGATAGAACAAAATGAAACAAAACATACAAAAAATGTTGAATATAATATCCCCCTTTTAATATGAAATATTGTTTGAAATAGAAATATCCATATATATATATATATATATATATATATATATATACATAAATAAATGGGTATTAATTTGTGTAGTATACTAAATAGCAGTATATTATATATAGTTGCTGATGATGTTGATTGTAATTAACAATTCTGTCTCTTCTTCACTTGAAGCTGGATAAGAAACGGCTAATAACCACCTTTGTAGGTCAATGTTGGAGTTGATTTTGTTGAACTTGCTTCGTAGTACAGGCCTCATTTCTTCTGTGCATCACTTTTTGAATGACGCAACTTGTTTTTAACAAAGTATTTTTAACATGTCATTATTTGGCTCCCATCTCTCAGCAGGGAGGGGGCGTATAGCAGCTGAGGGGAGGAGTTTATAGTGACAGAGAGCATAAATGATTTTGCAACCTGTTGCAAAGCTCAGACTTTGGGAGGCACAGTCAGGGGCAACATCTAAATCTTGTTCAGCTAAATAGCAGTTACACTGTGCTAAAATTAAACAGCTGTCTGTCGCACTGTCATGGCTGACCAAGAAGAAGGAGAGAGGTTGGTACAAGACAGAGATATAGACACTCCTGGTAATCAAAATGAAGACACCACCACTGTTGGGGACAGAGAATCTGAGGATCAGCTTCCAACCCAACCTGAAGAAGAGTACGAGTGTCCAGGCTGCCAGTCACTGGGCGTCCTGACATTGCCCTGTGGCCACAAACTGTGTCCCTCGTGTATCGAGCTGAGTCAGGGAGAGCTGGGCCCGGACGGCTGCACGATCTGCTACAGATCACAGCTGATGGACTCGGTCCTCCACACTTTGCTGGAAGCCCTGTTTCATGATCTGCCCAGGAGACACGGAGTCGTGCCTGGAGCTGCAGAGGACAGTGTCAGAGGAGCAGAGGATGGATATAACGTGGTAGAGAAAGAAGAGCTGTGTGGTCAGCATGGTGAAACGCTCACTGTGTTTTGTCTGCAAGAGGAGAAGCTGCTCTGCCAGCAGTGTCAGACAGAGGGGCATGAAGAGCACCAGTGCTGCTCTATTCAGGAGGCTGTTCACAACTGTAAGGTCAGACACAAGAACACAGAGACAGCACACAAACTTCACTGACCTGAATAGTTGGGTCGTGTTGCAACAACAAGTATTAAAGGGATCCTGCGCCTATTTCACACATTAAGATCAGTTTACTAAGAGAAGTGCTGCTCAGAATGTGAAAACAGTTATATGATACCTACTGTGGAAGCTTTGTTGAGATGAAATATCCATGATAATGTCATAAGCCGTTTTCAGACACGACCTCCGGAGGAACTCCTGAGAATTGGGTCTGGACTTTCTCCAGAGCTTTCCTTTCACACATAAACAACATGAACAACTCACCAGGAGATTCTCTGTTCAGACTCATTCACAACAATAAATCCTCTACATGATTCAGGTGAACTTGGTGCAGCCAGCAGAGGCAGGATGTAACATATTAATTCTGCTGCAGAGGTCACGTGTTTTTGTTTACATCACATTGACAGCATTGGCTCTCATCAACAAAAACTCACTTCACATCTTCGTCTGTGTATGGCGAAGATGTGACCCTCAAAGGATAAGTGTACAGATAATGAACCCGAACCCTACTCTACAATTACAACAGTGGTTTATTTGAATGTATTTTATGGTTCATTTAAAATGTAAGTGTTTTATTTCATTTAATTCTAACAGTGGTTTATTTTAAATACATTTTAACAGTACTCTATGTAATGTGTCTGTTAAGATTCTCAGTTATCCAGGTCATGGTATCTTCAGAAGTTGTTCATAGGCAACTGAACTTGCTTGTGTTTCTTGAAGAGTTGTCCCCTCTCATCTTCTTCAGTTCTGGAACTGACCAGTTGTGTAGATTAATGTTTGATATTCTGTCTGTAGAGAGAGTTGCGATCTGCTATCAGAAGCCTCCAGGTGCAGCTGGACAGATTAACCTCCATCAGACAAACCTGGAAGGATACTGCCACTCATATCGAGGTACTGCATAAAGGATGCATGAAAAATCGTTATAAGGAAATTACAGCTGTTTGACAGAAGAAGTGTGATTCATACTGCTAACGTACTTTACAAATAAGTAGTTTGGCTCCTGAACTAAGCCAAGCTACAAGCAAGGAAATAACATATTGTTATATTATTTAAACTTTATTATTCATGTGTTAGTAATGTACACATTTTTTTGTGTTGTGTTAAAGAAGAATATACCATATTTATTAAGGGAAATAGAATATTTTTGTGGTACTAATACCTTATAAGGCCCACATTGAGCAAAGCATATGGAGATTGAAAAACATGTACAACAACTTCCTCACTTACTACCAATAAGCAGTAATACGAATATTATTGAGGGAAAACTCGTGGGCTCTTACACTTACCTTGTTTGGTCCAGACCTTCTGACTTTTCAGTTTAGTCTGGATCAAAATAACAGGTGTAAAGGTGGTTAGGTTTGTTTGTAGTGTGATAACATTATTGTTATTAACATGGATAGTTCGGACCAATAGCGATAGCATTAAATCATAGAGGAAGAAAAAGAGACAGAAGTGGCTCACAGGATTGCATGTAGTCTTTACCTCCAATGATATGTTTCAATGATGAAGATGTTCCTATGGCTGGGAGTAATACCACAATCATATTACAGTGGCAATGAAATTAATTAAATAAACCGGCTCATACATTTTCTCCACTCAAATGGAAAGAATACTCTTTTCTATGCACTTTATTCAAAAAGATTAGTGAATGCAATAGCTGAATTGATAACATGCCAACATCAGATGCACGCCCAATGTCAAATGTCACAACAATGTAAATCCTAGTTCGGACTTTAAATTCGATTTTATTTGTATAGCGCCAAATCATAATATACATTATCTCAAGGCACTTTACATATAAGGTCAAGACCTTAAAAATGATTCAGAAACCCAGCGGTTCCCACAATGTCCGGCACTTTGGTGACTGTGGAGAGAAAAAACTCCCTCATTAACTGGGAGAAGCCTCTAGAACCATCTGCCTCAACCGGTTGGGGTGAGAGAGAAAATGAGGAGGACAGGAGAGCTAGGTGGAAAAGATAGAGAGGGGGAGAGAGGCACTTTCAGGGGTGACAGCAGCCATAGTTAATGGACTAGTGGTTGTATAACATGGTCATGTAGTATACAACATTAATAAGTGCTTTGTAATGACAAGTGAGGAATTTATTTGAATATAAAGTGTTTCGAACAAATCTTCTAACATGATGTCTTATTACCCCATTGTCAGAGTCAATCAGTAAAAACAGCCCAGATTTTGAGGGATGAGTTTGAGAAGATGCACCAGTACCTCCATGATGAGGAGGCTACTCTGATGTCACAGCTGAACCAAGAGGAAGAGGAAAAGAGTCACAGGATGAAAGAAAAGATTGACAGGATCAACGATGACATACAAGTGTTGACCAACAGTATGGGAGAGACAGAAGACGCCATGGGCTTCGACAACCTCCTCTTTCTTAAGGTAGTTTCTACAGGAAGTAGTTTCTGGTTGTCTATCCTCACAGATATTATTTGCATTTAAACACTCACACACTACATTATCAAACACTATATACCATGAGTATGCTCTTGGTTTGCTCTCAATACAGCCTCTTTCTTTGAGGCACGAATTACACAAGATTTTCGACTGGATTTACAACTGATGACAGGGAGGACATTGAGGTTCATTGAAAATACTGTTATACTTATGGAACCGGTTTGAGACGACTTTCGGTTCATGACATGGAACCTTACCCTGCTGGAAGTATTCATTAGTATATGGTCAACTGTGGACATAAAGGGATGAACATGGTCCGCGACAATTCTCAGACTGGCTCATTCAAACCATGATTGGTATGAAGGGCCCCAGGGGTGTCAAGAAAACCTTCCTCACACCATTAAACCACCAGCAGCAGCATCCTGGTATTAGGTAGTTTTGACTCATGCACATTTCTGTTCTTGGCTGACAAGAGTGGAACCTTATGTACGAGGTGCTGTTCACTCGGATTCTTCGATGGTAACCACAGTTTTCAGTGGTTATCTGAGTCACTCTAGTATTTCTGTCAGCTCCAACTGATCTGACCATTATCCCCTGGCCTCTCTCATCAGCAACGTGTTTCAATCCACAGAACTAGGGCTCTCTGGAGTTATTTTATTTTAATGTCAAGCATGTGATGAAATGACAAAAAACCCTGAAACTTAAAATGTTTTGTCCCCACAGAATTATAAGAAGAGCTCTGAAAGGTAAGCCCCTCATGCTAATAAAAAGGCAGTTTTCTTAAAAATTAAACTAGACTAAATTACTTTTATTGTACATAAATATACATATATATATATATCACATTTTAATAATTTAAAACTCCATAATATTAATGAGACAATCTGCAAACTTTGATGAAGGTGGCAGCTTCTGGACGCAGGTACACTGAGAGGACAGGTGTTATGTTGGGGTCTGTCTACCTGCTAAGAACAGTTAAACTGTTTAGGGGACTTTTCACAGTGCTACCAATGGCTAGATAAACTATGGAGAGACAGAAGTCCTGTTCAGACCTGGTAACAAGCATCTTGGGTGATCCGATCATAAGGGCCTCTCTCTCACTTTCTATCCCACTTCTAGAACTGTCCACTTGTCAACAGATCTAAGTATTTGTGTGAGCACAAGATACATAGAGGATGTATTTCACACATGATCAGTCAGACCCCATTTGGAGGTGATGTTAGATGCAGTTGGTCACATTCTCTTAGCAGTGTCAACTTGTCCTGGGCCACATTAAAGAACATCTTCTGACCTGCAGTTTCATAAAGAACCTACTTATTTTTACACTTCTGAGTGTTTCAGATTCTTTTTCAAATGGGTTAAATCTTATTTAAAAGCAGAGCTGTGCAAAGTGCAGCGATTCACAAAATTTTCATTCATAAAATATTGTGGCCCAAAGAATCTTAATAAAATTATTAACATGATATCAATAATGCCTTTTTTAAATGTTACATTTCTCATCAATACCGGGATATCGAAACACCTCTGTTACCCAGTAGAAAAATGTCTACACTGTGGCATCCCTACCCACCACGTACTTAACAAAAGCCATGCAGACCTGCAAATGTTGCACACACACAATGCAGACCATGCAGATGTTGTAGTATGGTAGCTCATCTGCACTGTTTGTCCCAGGGCTCGGTGCAGTGTAGAGGAGCCAGAGCCAGAGGAAGAATCAGAAGCTCTGCTTGATGTGGCCAAACACCAGGGCTGTGTGCAGCACCGTGTCTGGGACAAGATGCTAAAGATCATCCAGTACTGTGAGCATATTCTGCTATAATTGACTCACTGGTGTCATGAACTAGATAAAACTGGTAAAAAATATTGAGCATTTTTTAATTACCACTAATTATTTACCACCTACCACCTTTCAGTTGAACCTCTCATGACCATATGCTAAATGTCATTCGATACCAGTAATAAAAAAGGATACACACCTCACCTGAACCATGGTGAACTTGACAAGCTTCCACTCTTTACACGATTGCCCCCTCCCCAATCCTTTCCAGTGTAGACAGCAATGCACTGGATCTGTTGTTGCTTCATTAACAAGTTAACAAGTGAACCATTGGGAAACTCAACCAAAATATCTCAGGGATGAATGCTAATTATTGTCCTTCACAATCTCAACAGAATGTCGCTCACTATTGTTTGTCTTTATCTCTGCTCTCCTCTTTTTGGTGTCTGCCCCTTGACCAGCTAATTTTTTGTCGAGCCTTCTTGGTTGGCTGGCTAATGCTAATAAGATTGCATGTTTCTGTGAACCTTGTGTTGCATGGCACCAACAGTGATTCAGTGCATTTCACCTGTTCCACTGATGCAACCAGTGTTACTGTTTTTAATGAGGGGATTACCCTCCTGTAAGATAATTTGAAGTTCCAAACATAGGTTTTATGCAACGACATTAACCATATCATGTAAGGTGCATGTAGCACTCTTCGGACAAAGGTTGTCCGCCAACAGTTGCCATAATGTGACTGTCATTGGAAAAAAATCTGCTACTTCCAAGAGAGTGTATTTGGAAACCGGGCAGTGGCATCCTGATGTGCTGAAGAATGTTATCTTGTAAATATGCTTGTCAACACACTGTGGAATTACACTGCCACTGGTTTGTGTTGCTTTTTATCCTCCTACACATTATCAGCAGTAGAACTACATGTATCTCATGTTTTCCTATGGAGGGAGTGATGATGCTGAATCTGCTGACAGTGCTTCTTGTTGCACGCCACTTAGATTTAGTTATCATAAACACATTAGAAGGACAGCTTACCAAAACCCAAAATACCGCAACCCCTTTGTTGTAAATTCTACAAGAGGTGAATCAAAGTGTAATGTGTATTATTGGCACTTGTGTTTCCTTCAGCCTCATTCTTAATTGTTGGGCTGTGCTCTTTTCTGACAAGGGGAATATTTGCCAATGCTTTTATTTAGTTGTAAGGCTTAAATGCATTTTTCAAAAGCTATGTTTGCTAGGATCATTATTTGGTGTTGGTTTTCTTACTGGTATGCTTGCATTAACCTATGCTGCACTTGGCTCGGCACCAAGGGGTGGACTGGCCATCTGCACATTCTGGAGAATAGGTATTTGTTGTTGTTTTTTTAACATCATAATTTCAGATAGTTGCACATATGCAACAGAGGGCTCTAATGCAAACATTTGGTTATTGCATGCCAAGTTAACACCCAAGAAGAAGTAAGACCAGAAATACAAAGCATGAGTGTGAGCAGTGTGAGCTTCGGATGGAAACAGTTGACATCAGTTACCATGGTTACAATTAATGAGACAGTGCCAGAGTAAACATTATGGATAAAATCAAAGAAAACAGAAAGAAAAGGGTGGGGTGGAAAATGTAAGCAAGAGAAGGCTTGAATCCCTTGAGAGTGATGCGTTGAAATGTTGTGAATTAGCAGCAGTTACAGTAGTATACATAAAGTCCAGCAGCACCATTTGAGTGAAGAAGCGAATGTGCAGCCAAAGCCTGCTATGGTCACCTTTCACGATGGTGAGGGACCTATGTGAGGGTTAGAGAGCTGAGCTGGTGGACGTTCCACAGGAAAGTACAGGGCAAGTGGTAAATACTGTATGGAACACAGTCAACACAACATCAGGTTGCTCCCTTTCAACCTAGTCCCAGTATGTGTTGCTCATGTATGCACAAAATAAAACAATAATTACATAAGAGAAGCACAAACTGGGGTTACGTTTTAGGGCTGTTTTTTAGTCCCAGTCCGTACATTCTCTGGGCACTGGGCTCTACACCCAATCTGGCACCCCATCAATTATCTATACTGATGATTCTTTAAGGGTCTTCGGGGGAGTTGAGTCAATCCCAGCAGACATGGGGTGAGAGGCGAGGTACATCCTGGACAGGCAGCCAGTGCATCGCAGCCCCATGTTGTAGCAAATACATTTCAGTCAGGAACACTTAGTCATGAATTAACTATTTATCTACCACAAATGGGAAAACAGTTTTGCTTGGCTCTGATGGCGTCATTTGGATGTTCATTGGATTAGCCAAGCCGCATGCTAAGATGAAGCAGGGAACACATGCAAAGCCCCCTAGTTGGGGTAGCAGGCAAGATACATTTGTTCAAGACAAATACCATTTACCACAACCATGTTTGGACTCAGTGCTAAAAGGTGGAGGCTGGGGTGGTGGAAGCAAGTTTTCGGCAGCAGAGCATGAGTGACAGTGTAGCTGAGTAGGGATCAGTGAGGAGAAGGTCATATTTAAATGGCCTCCTTTGTTGAGAGGATGGGCTGTGATTGGTGAGTGACTGACGAGCACCCATGATCAGTAGCTGACAGCTTGTGACAGCTGAGCACAGGACTCTGTCTCCTGCATGAACTAACACGATGCTTCATATATCATACAGCTGATTGTGTGTAGAGAGCACTAACTGTCACACAATTGCTGAATGGGTTGTGATTTTATACATGTCAATTGGTACATATGGGCTATAGGTTATAGAAATAAAGAAAATTGTGAACATGGTAAAATTGTGAGTGTTTCTGTACATTGAGTGTATGCAGTGTGTTGACTTTTAGTATTGATATGTGCCTTTTTCTTTGTGTTTCACTGACACATTCTATTCCTCAGTTCCAGTGACCATGGACCCTAACACAGGCTCGGTGTGTTTAAGTGTGTCTCCTGACCTTTCCAGTGTGTTTGTGTGTGAGGAGCAGCCTCTTCCAGACAATCCAGAGAGGTTTGTGAGCCGACAGAGCATCCTGGGCTCGGAAGTCTTCAGCTCAGGGAGGCACAACTGGGAGGTGGAGGTGGGAGATAACAGCCACTGGGCTCTGGGCGTGGCCAGAGAGACAGTCCAAAGAAAAGACTGGTCCAACTCTGCTCTAAACCCCAGTCCTGCCTTCGACTCAGACACAGACCCAGGTCGCGGCCTGTGGACTGTGTCCCTCTCCTCTGGGGAGTACTGGGCCTCCCCTGGCCACAGCACCCCACTCAAGCTGAGAAGAAGGCCACGCAGAGTCAGAGTTCAGCTTGACTGGGAGAGAGGGTGTCTCACTTTCTCTGATGCCAACGACAACACCCTGATCTATCGTTTTAAAAAGCAGTGGAGTGGAAATCTGAAACCCTACTTTTCCACTACATGTTCTAACAATCCACTGAAAATCACAGCGGGGAGGATGAATGTTACCATAGAATAGTGTCAAAAGCCCTTTTCAGAAATGTCCTGTGGAGGATCTCCAGAGAAATGAGTCCGGACTTTCTCAGCAGTTTGCCTTCTTAACAATTGCTGCTAAAAGACCAAAACCAAGTGTATCCTAATAAGAATTGTGTATGAATCACAGCCTACTATATCTAATTCCTCTGTGCCATAAAGTTCCATTGATGTCCAAGAACTTTTAAACATGACATTGAGCCTCACTGTTGCAGTTGTTGACATGTTCCTTCATTACTATAAACGCATATTTATTACAACCTGGAAATAACTCATTAGAAGATGTGGTGGCGGGTCAACTCTGCACTGTCGTTAAGTTTAACTCAGCGTCTGCATACATTTCTTCTCTTTACAGTCACCATGAGACTTTACAGTGATGATATGCAGTCAGTACAAGCATTAATCAACTTTGTTTTAAGGGTCAGATCAAATATTCTTGGGGGCTGTTGTTTCTCCATCCTCAATGTAAACCAAACACCCCTGTTTGTAGTCCACCTACAAAACCAACCAAGCCTCTTCAGTAACCTCAACTTAAAAAGCAACCATACGTTTCTGGAAAACGGAGGGGAGAAAAATCGAATCAATCCATCTTTGTGTCCAAGTGAATATTTGTACCAGATTTGAAGAAATTCCCTCTCGGTGTTGTTGAGATATCCTGTTCACGAGAACAGTAACACATACTGGGAGGAACAGATGGTCAACCCCAAAACATACTGCCTCTGCAACTGGCTGTCGCCTGCATGGAGGCATATTTACAGCCCTAACAAACACAAGAACAATTTGAGACAACTGTTTTTTGTATGGAAAGGCTCTCTGGCAGTGATGTCAATTGCTTACAACATCTGCTGCTGTCTGTCTGCCTGATCTCTTCTGGAAGTGCCAAAGTAACATGACACACACACACACAACGTCTGCTGAGTATTTGGCAAACGCATGTGACCTTGAAAACCCCCTCCACACACACACACACACACACACACACAGTAGCGTCTCTATGACTTCAGATGATCATTATGAGGATATCTTTGACTTGCATTCATTTCTAGGTGACTTACTCTAACCTTAACTACAACTTTCCCAACATTAAAATGTGCTAACCCCAACCATTAAACAAGTTTTACGATTTTATTAACTGTTATTAACTGATGAAAAAGCAGTCATGTGCAGTAATATAGGAAATTGTGGATGTGATACACTGAAATACATCAAGATGCATTGTTGTTTCCTTTGTTGTTGATGCTCTTGTGATAAACCTAGTGAATACCAAAGAAGACCATTTTCTCTGTGTGAACTGGCGTGAGTATTTAACAATTGCGTGAGTGTGAGGGTAATAAAACAATTGTATATAAGGCAGAAGTTCTACTATATTCAACTATTTGTTTTAAAACATTTTTTTTATAAATTATTATGAGAAGTGCCCTTTTTCTCACTTGAGCCCCTGCCCCCCAAAATGTCTGCATGTCCCTGCCTACAGGTGGATGCTGGGGTGGTGGAGGGTCTGCAGCAACTGGCATCAATACTGACGCAGCAGCGGGAAAAGCAAAGGGGGTGATGGGACATTTTCTCTGCTTAAATAGACCCCCTAATAAGGTGGATGTGTATTATATATGATTGTGGAGAGTGAGGTAGATCAAGTTGGCTGCCTGAACTAGCTCGCAGCCGCTGCTCCATTTCAGTCAGACAACTCACGTTCAAGCGTTTATTGCAACAGTAGAAAAGGCTAGTGTTTGGCATCTAGGCTCCGACTTAATCAGGCTCTGTAGGCGCAGTGGCCTGCAGGAGAATATGCTACCTATTGAGACTGCTATGTGGGCGCCATTCACCGCCGCAGTGCGAGCACATGGGCAACAAATAAACCCAGATCAAAATTTAACACTTTAAACCCAGCAAACCACCTGATATGCAACAATAGCCAGAGATGGGCAAAAATACATCAAAATGTATTTTGATACAAAATACCCCTCAAATAAATGTATTAAAATAAAATACAAAATACTGGTGCCAGAAAATGTAACAAAATACAATACATGTATTTTGTATTTAAAATATAGGAAATACTTTTTCTGGATTTTCCATTTTCTCACAATTTGGTATAGCAGAGCATTGCTATACTACACTACTTACTTCTCTTTTACTGTACCTTGGCCAGTGGCATGGGCGCCTACTTATTTCTCTCTTACATTTGTAATGGGGTCAATCCTTAATAAAAAGCTTTAGCTAAAACAGGATAGTTTTAGCAGTGTTACTTTACCAGTTATGCTTACATGTCATTGTAGATATAAAATCACAGCTCTAATTAACCTGACAGGACGGCGATGCCTATAGGATGAGGGGAGTTGGCGAAGTTTATTTAGGGACCCCGTAGTCTCCCTCTCCCTCTCTCTGCACTGCCGGTCCTGTGAGGAAGTGTAGCGTGGGCGCAGCAGGTGTGGACGCCAATTGTTTGTTGCGAGCCCAGCGTACAGCTGTGTGTGTGTGTGTGTGCGCGCGCCCGTGTGTGTGAGAGACGGCATCAGCGTCGCCATACAGGCACGCTGTAATAATCTCCAGTCAGCGTGTACACACAAACTAATGGGAACGATACTTGTAAGTAATGCGCTGGAACATTTATCCAGAGTCTATACTATTGTGTCTGTGACATTAAGTGTAATTGTCCTTTCCTGTTTTAGTACTTGTCATCAAGACAATAAGGACGGCGTGGGTCTCTGCTTTATTTTAATGAATTGAAGGTATGGCATAACGATGTGTTTTATATTTGTAAATGTTTTTAAACATTTTGATAAACTTGTTTAATAATTGTGTGACCTAATATGACATGTTTGTTTCATAGGGCTGCCTTCAGGCAGAATATTTACGTCACTGTTTTTTCCCACATTTAGATTTCATTTAGATTATTTGGCCTTGTTTAGATTTAGTTTCTTTCTGATTAATTGGTTTGATTTCTGGTTTCTTTGTTCATTTTATTTTGTTCTTTGTTCTATGGGTAATGTGCAATATGGTTGACGGGTACTGTGCAATCCTGGTTTAATGGCTTGAATATTGGTGAGTTATTGGCTCCGTAAACTAGAGACCCTCTTCTGTTATTTCAGTGTATAATATCGCTTGCAGTGATAATCCACTGGTGCAATCACAACAGTGTTGGGATTCTTAAAGTGTGCTGTGTTTGTTTTATGCATGATATTTTAGCTTTGTTAAATTGGGTCTGGAGCCTTTAACTTCTCTCTTGTTAATCTGTTATTTATATCAAGTATAGGCCAGTACTCCCTACATTGCACATGATCCTGTGCTGTTTGATCAGTCTTTTTAAATCCTTTGTCCAACTTGAATAAATTGTCTATTTCTGGAATCATCAGCCTCCCGTCCCGTTTATTCTGGATATATGTGGTGAACCCGATTGGCATTCAACTGTCGCACTAAACTTTTGACCACTACACATTGGCCACTGGCATGGTAGCCTACTTATTTCTCTCTTACATTGGCCAGTGGCATGGTAGGCCACATAGTTCTATATTACAGTGTTAAGTGTCTCATACAGGTTCACACTGACATCTTTATGACATAATAATCCTTCCATTTTGGTTCTTGAGACCCAACCACTAAGTAGCCAGTTTAGTTGCCTTTAAGAACAACTAACTTTTCAAATATTTCTGGTGTTAACCGCCTCCTGTGCGGATGGAATATTATTCCTGCAAACGAGAACAGTCTCTCAACCGGAGCTGAAGAGGGGAGGGTTGTGTTAAATCGAACAAAAAGGAGCTTGATAAGTGGGTACTGCTGAAGAGAAAGCAGGTCTTTTCTGGTGTCCTCCAGAAAACGAAGGGTCTCTAACTCAGCTTTGCTGTGGCTTGTGATCTCCTGTCTTTCCTGGACTTGAGTTTCTTCAGCTGAGAAAACAAAGAAGTCATCTTCCTCATCATCTTGGAGGTTGGAGGAAGCCGTTTCACTCTCTGCCACCAGGCCAAGATCTTCAGCTGAGTGGAGCATAAGCTGGTGGATTCGCCTCCTTTCTCCTGACAATCGTGGTGGTAGCCAGCGCATTTTGAAGAATGGGTGAGTGACTGTTGCCAAGATGGCTTCGTTCACATCCGTCTTCAACTCCAGATAACTACTGAACCTTTTCTCAAAACCTACCAAGATGTAAAAGGGGAGAAGTGTGCCTTAGGTTGGAGGCTTGTAGGTCATGGAGTTTGGATTGCACAGCAAAAAGGGTAGGGATAGGTTCACCATAGTAGCAGGATATCTGACCCTGTAACCGATCTATGGCTACTGCAATAGGTCTCAGGATTTTGCAGTACTCTGCCAGGTAGTCACGCTCCACCTCTTTGAATGGAGGGAGCTGAAGTTTTTCCATCATTTCAGGTAGTTTGTCTCTTAAAGTGGCCAGCTGATTCAAACTGTCATACATAGAATTCCAACGTGTTGGGCATGGTGTTTTCAACTGTTCTTTTGTCACTTCTGACAGGAGCTCTGCCGTCTTGGGTCTTTTTGATGCATTCCACAAAGCTGAGCACTTTCCCATGGCTGTGTGGTTCAGACGGGAGAGTGTGGGAGAGTCCTTCATCGCCTGCTTCGCATCAGTGGTACACACTAAGCTCAGTGTATGAGTGGCACATCTCACATGAGGTGGTAGGATGATTGCACCTTCAGACACTTCTTCTTCTGAAGCATTGATGGTTACAAAGGATAGTCCATCCTCTTCTGTGTCATCATTCTCGTCTTCATCTGCAACAACAGATATGTTGAACTCCTTAAAGGCCTTTACAAAATTTGACCCATTGTCAGTCACTGTTGCAATGATGTTTTCATTTGACAGGCCAAATTCTGAGTGGATTTCCTCCAATATCTCAGCAATGCGGTTGTAGTTGTGTGGACTTGGGAAATGTCTGCATGCGAGAACGACTGATTCACGTTCAGTTGAATCTGGCTTGATCCAGTGAGCTGTTACGCCCATGAAGCTCGTCTTACTAGTGGACCAGATGTCAGCAGTGGTGCAAACATATTGCACCGTCTTCAGTTTCTCTTTCAGATCACTTTTTTTGGCATTGAAATCTGCTTCTATTTTCCTTGGCAGTGTATGTCTGGAAATCACTGTCAGATTGGGGTTTAATCCATGAATCAATTCAACAAATTCAGTTTGTTCAACTGTAGACAAAGGATGCATTCCCTTCACTATGTACGAAGTAATGAGAGAATCAAGTTTACCCTGTGTGTTCAAAAAGGCGGGTCTGCCTATAGGGGGTGTTTGTCTTTTTGCCACTATAATTAGGCCTACACTGTCTTGTGCTTTTCAAAATCATCAAGACTGTCAGGGTGAAGTCTCTTCAGGTGAGTTTTGAAATTTGATGTAGCTAAAAGAGTTCCAGATATTACTGCTTTCTTTTTGGTGCAGAGTTTACACTCCGCCTGGACCTTCACATCTGGTGTTTGAGAGACAATACTGAAGAACTTCCCATCCAAGATTGCAGACACAGGCTTGGTTCCATCTGTGGTTCCATCTGTGCTTGTTGATGGTCCTTCTTGAACATCATCTTGCTGAGACATGTTGTCCACCTGGCCAACTGTAGAATGTATGAAATAATAAAACTAAGAATACTTTCATAATATGCCTTTTAAATAAAATAAATTGGATATTTAATGTTTTTTTTTTTGTTTTTTTTTAACAAATGGACATCAACTGTCATAGCCTGGCTAACTGTGAACTATATTATCTGCCAGTAATTGATATGGCATTATGACATTCACATTGAGAAGATACAGCAAAACTTGTAATACAGTGCAAGATTAGATGGTCAGACGTCTCTTGATAAGGTTATCATGAACATACAAGCTCCCAATCTCCCTCTTCCTATAGCTAGCTACTCGACTGATAAGTTAACTTGCTAAACACTGGCTATGCACTAGCCTAGACAGCATGCTAGCGTCATTAGCATGTTAGCATCGATCGCTAGCTTGATATTATCACCATGTATATACAATAGGCTATGTAGCCAGACCCAGACATAAATTATACATCAAGCTAGTTGACATCTGTCACACTCAGATAAAATATTTACCTTGACAGACAATCCGTTGAACTTGAAGATCTGAAGACTGAACTCGTGAACTGTTTTTTGATTCGTGGAGAAAGTATTTTGAGTATTTTAAATACAAAATTTTGTTACAAATTACGTTAGATTTTTTATCGGCCCTATCAAATACAAATTACAAAATACTCAAAAGTAATTGAAATACGTATTTCAAATACAAGTAATAGAAATACTGCCCATCTCTGACAATAGCATTAGGCAGCAAAGCACATACATATTATTCAATCACATTTTTTGCTTGTATAACCCATATTCACAAAACACGATTTGTCTCATAGGGCTTAACATGGTGTGACATCCTCTTCCCTTAACCCTCAACAAGAGTGAGGAAAAACTACTAAAAACCCTTTTTAACGGGGAAAAAACGTAGAAACCTCAGAGAGAGCCACATGTGAGGAATCCCTCTCCCAGGATGGACAGGAGTGCGATAGATGCTTTACATACAGCACAAATATTGTAAAAACACAACTGGCCTAGCCAGTGAAAAACTAATCAGGTGAAGCCTCTGGGTCATAAGTTCTTTGTGGGACTCTGTCCGAATCTGCTCAAGTGTGTAGACGTCTATGTTGTGTAGCTGTGAGATTCAGTGTAGCTTCTAGTCTTATTTGAAGTGTGGCACACAGGTCGGTGAGCTCCTGGCTGTGGAAGGATGGATCCATGTCATCTGTCCCGCTTCAATCAGCTGTAAACACAATCAGTACAATCAGCACAGTTCAATGACAACATACAACTATACATGTAACCGAAAAATGATCTAATGAACGCTTCATTCACGAGGCTGTGATTGGACGAGCCCTCTAATGTGATGACGTTAACGACTGACGTGGCATCTTCAGGAATGGACGAATTCACGAGCTGAGTGTGATGTTGTCAGTAGGGTTGCAAAATTCTGGGAATATTCAAAGTTGGAAACTTTCCAATTAATGGGAATAAACTGGAAATTTGGGGCTAATTTATACTAACTGTATTTACCTTGTCATATACAGACATAAATATAAACATTTTGTTTTGTCATAAGCAGACATGCATGCAAACATTTCTAATACAAATTTTAAAAATGATATTTTTGACTTAATCCATTTGTGAGTAGAACTTTAATGGATTCTTTCATTCCCCCAGGGAAGTGGGCAAGGATTGGATTTCTTCTTTGTCCAGCAGGATTCTCTTGATGGCACTTTCCATAGAGTCTCGTTTTCAACTACATTTAAGTTCCCTGTTATAGGCTAACTTTTGCAAAGAGTGTCAAAATTTCAAAAATTCCTGAGCTTAACTTCACATGGAAAGGTTTGACAACTAGGGGAAATTTCCGGCCCTTTGCAACCCTAGTTGTCAGAGTAAAACTTCACATATGACCTTTTCACTTTTGAAGCAGCGGTTATAACAGTTTTTAAATTGTACTTTACATTTATATAGGATGAGTATGTGACTGAGGACCAGTTTATTCTTTCTGGTGTTAAGTTAATGTAATTACATGATTCTTGCTGTTCTGGGTTTGTAACCTCATAGTTAAATGCACTTATTGTAAGTCGCTTTGGATAAAAGTGTTGAGTGTTGTTTTAATGGAATACTGGGAAACTTTAATAACAGCAATAGGACAATTGAAGTCCAAATTATGAGGCAATATCAGCAGAGTCAACAGCTTCATATGCCATGGACATGTGAATATGGTGCTGAGTTTTTCCCAGTAGTTTGGGAGGACAATGTTATGTGAAGCACAGTGTTTTGGTGTCAGCAGAAACAGATTTTCTTGGATGAGCTTGACAGACATGCAATGTTAACAATGTATCATCAGATGTATCCTGAAAATTGTATCAATGATTACACTCATTATAGCATACTTACTTATATAAGGCAAATCGACTCAAGCTACAATTTATGATTCTATAATTATACTAAACCTGATGTTTTTATAAGAGAGATTTTCCTAAAAGGGAGTTAGTCCTCCTCAGTGACATGGGAGGGGTCGAGGAAAGACAGGACTGCAGAATACTTCCACCATTTGGCTCTCCCCACTCCCTCTCTCCATCTCCTACTTCCTCTCCTTGAGGTTAATGTCCCTGAGAACTTTCCACCTCCTCTTAGAAACCTCTAAACACTCACACACACAAACGCAATGGAAACCCAGTGGTTGTGCTAACAAGCGTAACGGTTTATGGTTAAGTGCAACCTACAGCCTAAATCAAGCAACTGAACATACCAGGTAGAGACTTATGCTGTAAAACGATAGTTCCGTATTTTAACTCCAGATTCTATATGTATAGTCGCAGCCCTTTAAGGCTATCGCTAATGATATATCCCTTGCGTGACCGTTCAGCTCTGAAAGAACTTTAATCAACGCCCACCCACTGTGTGGACCTCACCCCTGTCTCCGATCGAGTACAAATTGGACTGAGACCGGTCAATCTGTTCCCATTAAACAGCTTTTCTTATTTATCTCCATTTAAGGAGCCAGTGAGGCCCAAAGCCTAAAGGGCTGCGGCTAAAATTAAAAACAAATTAACAAACGAATTGTAGATACCTTGTAGCAAAAATTATCTTTTTTCTTTTAAACCTAAGTGCTCAACATCATGACTGTACTGTACACGGTGTTTCGGCTGAAACAAAGAATCAGATAGCATGATGGGTCTAAGTCTACATTTTATCACGTGTGTTATTGTATGTCAATTTAAACAACAATACTTTAACTTTTGTCTTGGTCGACCAACAAACTCCTGTTCTGACTGGATCAGTTGTGTCTTTTAACTATCACTGCAGGATTCTTTGGGCATCTTTATAAATGTCAGCAAAAACAGACTTCAGATATAATGGCGAAACAAGAAATTCATCATAAAGGGAAAAAATTCAAGTTGCATTTTTCTGAACTAAATGTGCCCGTCTGTGAACCCTGCTACTACTAGTACAATATCTACTACCGCTGCTGTTACAACTACTAGTGCTTAAACCTGTCCTCCTCCTACTACTACTTCCTATACTTCTTTAAGTACTTCAAACAATTTGAGTACTACTTAAAGTACCACTACTACCACCAAAGATTACTTTAAAACATCAAAATTATAAGTATCCATACTTTAACAGAATAGTATCTTTCAATACTATACAATCAATAATCATATTTGGCTGTTATGGCTTTGTACGCAGCATTTTAATATTGTATTCAGACAAAGTGGAGTTCATTTAAACTACTTAATACAATGCTGCTTTAGTTATTCTATATAAACATGGGATTAAACATCGCCTGCCCCAGACCTCTGAATTGGACCCAAATCTCCAATTTCTTAGTTCATGGGTTTATTGTACCTAGTTACATCCCAATACTGCTGCTCAATGTGAGCACGTGGACAATATATTGTTCATCAAGAGCAGCTTATGATGATGAATTGAAGTAAAATGATGAACTGGTAAAACTTTCTTAATGAGCATATTCTGCAATTATATAAAGATATGTGTTTAGTGCCAAACAATTGGGAATATTTGTTTACGATTTACTGCCATTAACAAATATTCCTGACTATATAATCTTCAAAAGCCACATTTGGTAAAGACCTGGGACAAAGTTACCAGTGAGGCTGTCAGTGGGGGATGCATTACTTCATCTTTCTCACTAGGTGGCATCATATTACCATAAAATGTAATATGGACATTCAGAGGAGAACTCCTCATGACGATGGGAATCAAATTAAAAAGAGAGCTGTGCTTGATATTAAGCAGCAGATTTAAAGTATTTGTGTAACTATGCACAATCTGTATATTGTCACTCTGACGTGAGGCTTAAAAGGCTGCATTAATATTGGCCATAGCAGCAGCAACAGCAGTAAAAGAAAGTAAAGCCTCCAGAAATGTTGTGTGGCGTCAGGTATGACAGCCAGTGAGTAGAGTACTAAACTCATAAGTTAATTATTTTGATAAAACACTGTAATGGAAACAGTTTATACTTCAGTGGGAGTGTGTTATGTGGACTTCTCTGACTTGAATGCCTGAACTAGGTAATTACTGTGGCGACAACTTGTTTTATTAATTGTTGAATTGACATGTTCACTGTGTCTAAAGCTTGGACAGTTTGGAGCATATGTAATGCCTGGAATGATTGAGTTCTTCTGCAAGCAAGCAACACACAGTTCCTCCAGTTAGTTGAACTGTGACCAGGACAAGTGATAGCACTGTTGAGTGTATGCTGTACACACAGCTCTCTGCAGCTCAGTGGAAGGGATTAAAGGGAATAAAATATGATGCTGGGGAGGGCAATATTTATTTTTAGGTAAATCCCGAGTCCTTATGTAGTCCCCTCCTTATAGTAAATATTGTACAGTCCCTTATATGGCAAACCTACACTCACCAAGCACTGTATTAGGATCACGTGTACAGCAAACTGCTGATCTCTGTTTTTCATTTTTACATGCACAACCGTCACTAAATGGTGTGAAAAACCAAAACATCCAGCATTTCTACGAACAAACATCAAATGTTTTGTTATTGAGAGAGGTCAGAGGAGAATAGCCAGTTGTTGTTGAATCTGACACAAAGGCTAGATGGTAACTCAGATAAACACTCCTAACACCGGTAGTGAGCAAGAAGACATCTCAGAACAAACATCAAGCCTTGGGGGGGGCTACAATACCACATCAGGTTCCACTCCTGTCAGAGGGGAACGTATGAGGCTGCATTGGACTCAGAAAATGTAGCCTGGTCGGATGAACCAACCTGCCATTAGTGCTTTTTATTTCTATGCTGTTCTGTGCTATTTACATTTTTCTTTTTTCTCTTTTGTCCCCACGGACAAATGTAAAGCATCCTTGGGTCTCTTGAAAGGCGCTATATAAGTTCAAGCTATTATTATTATTATTATGGATCCTCTTTTCTACTGAGGCTGCAGAAGGCAGAGTCACAATTTGGTGTCAGCAACACAAATCCATGGACCCAAAGAGCATGTTGGCTCCATGCTGCTGTTAGTGGTGTGGGGAATGTTTTCATGACACCCTTTGGGCCCTGAATACCAATTAACAATGGTTTGGTCTTTGTATTTTTGCTGATCATGTGACTCTCCTTATGGCCACACTTTAACACTCTCTCTTAGCCATGTCCAGTATGATAATGCACAATGTCAAAGCAAAAGTTTCACATATTCATGTCAATCCGTTTAGCGTACTTAGAGCTAAAAAAAAAAGTGGCACAATTGTTCATTTGCAGCATCAATGTCCATTTGACAGATCTGTCAACATCAACCAGATTTGCTTTCTATGCTTTCACATATTCCTCCCATTCACTAATTGTCTCTTTAATGTTGTACAAGAAGTGTTTCCCAGTTTGCCTCTTTGCACCACAGGAAAGTGTACTGTCTGTCACCATTTAAAAGATGATGAGCATCAAATCACCCCAGATGGCCCCTGATAAAGTTATGAATTTATGTGCAGTGAAAGCTTTTCAAGTTAGCTATGAGTCAGCCTCATAAAATGGAAACAGCATTGTTTACGTTGCAGGAAACAGGTGTGAGAGGACTAAATACCGTCCTTAAACCATAGCCAAGAGCCGCTAGTTTCCACTATATCAGTTGCTATTAAATTCTTATCTAACACCCTTTCTCCTGCTTGCTTGCTTGTTTGGTTTCTCTGCCCATTCATCAGGCACGGTGCACATCATTATAATACCCATAAAGCACTTTCGTGTGGAAATGGACACTGATGTGGTGATACGGGATTAGAATGCCACAACGTTGCTCATATGTGACTGGGTAGCCCAGTAGGCATCAGGTTCTCTCTGCATTGTTAAATTCGATCCAGTTGACCCCTGTCGGAGGTTGAAGCTCTGGAGGTTGAGTGTGTCGTCCACTAATCAGAAGGTCAGTGGTCCTTCAGTCTGCATGTTGAAGTGTCCTTGGGCAATACTCTGAAATTGCTCTTAACGTATGTGTGTGTGTGTGTGTGTGTGTGTGTGTGTGTGTGTGTGTGTGTGTGTGTGTGTGTGTGTGTGTGTGTGTGTGTGTGTGTGTGTGTGTGTGTGTGTGTGTGTGTGTGTGAAAGGGTGAATGTGAACTGTAATGCAAAGCAGTTTGAATGGTCATGAAAGGAACACTATGTAACATTTACTGAGCAACAGCGCCCTCTGCAGCCACACATGTTGATTAATTCTGGACTCTGTATTCGAGCAATGAAGTGGTTTTCATCAAGAGAAAAAAAACAAAGCCTATCAATTTGAAAAGTGCAGCTCAGACTGTGTACACCAAATACATCAAATCTTAATATTATGAAGTTTTCTGGCTCAGTATTGATTTTTGATGTTTTTTTTAACTGACTTACAATTCAGCATTACTCTTGAACTTGCTAGACCTAATTCTGACAGTTGAAGCTGTGACTATCAGTCAGTTCCACACTTGTCACAGGAGATCGTACTCGCTCACCAAAGTAACATAGAGCAAGAACAGTGTTCAGAGTGAGAATGAAAGATGCTCAATTCTTATTATTCCAAGTAAGTGAACCATCAAACTCATTTTAATGAAGCTAATGTTTTAAGGTAAAAGAAAGTTGCACAGTGTTGATTTAGGACTAGAAAAGTTCAGTCCATTTACTTTTGTACCCACAGAGCACTTGACATAACAACATACGTTCTGTGACCCACAGAGGGACACTCAGTAGTGATCCCAATATTCTGTGCTAGCTCTTTTAGCTTCTGGCACATTTTCGTCAGCATCTAATTAATAGAGGATCAAGGCAAAGCTCTTGATTACCAATAGATGTAGGTACTTTTTCTCATCAGTGGTGAACTTTCTCCTAGCATGATTTTTCTTGGCAGGGTATATTGGATCAACCTAAAAGCCAGTATGAAGAGTTTGGGAATTTTGGACAAGGTTGGAATACAACTGCTCATTAAAGGAGCTAATATATATGTTTTGGAGATTTGGAAGTAGGGGCACTGGAGCACTTCCAACTGTAAAGAGACCCTGAGGCAGGTCTAGAGAACGTGGGACAAATTATATATCTCATCTGGCCTGGGTTTGCCTTGGCATCCCCCTGGATGAGCTGGACAAAGCTGCTAGAGACAGGGATTCCTCATGTAGTTTGCTAAGCCTGGTAGCACAGCGATCCATGTGGTAGAAAACAGATGGAATGACCCTCACAGACCATTTCTCCTTAAAGGACAATAGTGTGACCAAATGGACCACGTGGAACACATTTGCATTTACATTTGCAAGTCGCATTAGGGATTTATAGTAACCATATACACTACAATTAAGGGAAGACTCAAGCCCTACAAAATGACCTCCAAAAGGCTACTGGTGTGCATGTTTCTGACCAAACTCAGAAACAGACTCCATGAGTGGAAGTGGGACCTGTGGTCACAGCCCAGCACGGTGTGGCTCGATAGGCAGAGAACACTTGAATTGTCAGGTTCTCACTGACCACATGTGATAGACGTGAAAGAGTCTGGAGACGCTGTGGTGAATGTTATGCTGCCTGCGACATCATCCAGCATGACTGGTTTGGCGGTGGGTCATTGATGGTCTGGGGTGGCATATCCTTGGAGGGTCGCACAGACCTCCATGTCATAGTCATCGGTACCCTGACTGCTGTTAGGTGCCGGAATGAAATCCTGAGAGTGATTGTCAGACTTTGCAGTGGTGTAGTGGGCCCTAGGTTCCTCCTGGTGCAGGACAATGCCCAGCTTCATGTGGCCAGTGTGTAGACAATTCCTGGATGACGAAGCCATTGATACCTGAATCCGATTGAGAATGTATGGGACATTATGTATCGTGTATCCTTCGCCGCCAAGTACCACCACAGACTGTCCAGGAGCTCGCTGATGCCCTGATCCAGGTCCTGGAGGAGATCCCCCAGGACACCATCCGCTGTCTCATCAGGATCATGCCCAGACAATGTTGGGATTGCATACAGGCATGTGGAGGCCATACAGACTGCTGAGTCACATTATTAGTTGCTGTGATGAAAATTCCCACAAGTTGGATCAGCCTGTGATTTCTGTGATTTTCACTTTCATTTCGGTGTGATTTTGAATACAGCCATCAAGGGGTTCATGTTTTTGCTTTCCATTGACCCTTCTTACCTTATTTTGTTCTCAATGAATTACACAATGTACATCAGTTAAGATTTTCAACATGAACATTTTGTTCATTGAGATCCTATGTGTGATTTAAATGTTCCTTTAATTTTTATGAGCAGTGTACATATTTTATTATGATGATAACTTTGCTTGACAGTTTTATGTTTAGTGACAGATTTGTTTTTTTAATTGCATTTTCACAACAACATCAAAATGATAACTTTACTGGTTAGTTTTAACATCCAAATTGTTTACCAGATTTCTTGTACAACTGAAAAATGTGCAAACTGAATAAAAATAAATAAGTCTGGAGGCCCCTAGAAAACTGAGCAACTGTAGTAAAGTGGAGGAAACTGGCTGATGTAGAACACATGTACATAGTGCACAAAACCTAAGAAACAAAAACAGTGAAGGGAAAATCTTTGCATTATCAGCAACATCTTCTGTTATCAGTTCTTCTTCAGTTCTTCTACATATTTTAACATATATATGTCACCTAGATATTTCCTTAACTTTTTTAATCAGTTCAAGAAATGTGGTGAGAGCAGGTTAGTAAAGCAATAAAATAGTTAAATGGGTTGAAACATACCTTTTGTAACAAAAAGAAAAACGTTTTTTACATTACATACGACTCTTTTTTATCCAAAGCGACTTACAATTAGTGCATTCAACATCTATGAGGGGGCATTTTAGGGGTTCAGTATCTTGCCCAAGGACACTTCGGCTTGCAGATGGGGAAGACTGGCATCAAACTGCCGACCTTCTGGTTGGAGAACGACCGCTCTACCCCTCAGCCACAGCCAAAATTTAGTTGACTTTGTCACATGTGCCAACTATGCATACAACCATTTTTGAAATGTCATGGGGACACAAATTCCAACAATGTCTCATAACTACACCCAGGGGTTCAGTATATGTCACTTACAGACTTGGTTTCCCTTAACACCACCAATGGACAGATATTTACACTCAAAATTGAGATTGTTATGAAATGTGGTGATTAGTTGTGATCCCCAGGGGATGAACTCCACTGATTTGAACACTCTATAAACCAAACTCTTATTCCACACTGGCATACTTTACATGTTTAGTTCCAACATCATTTGGGTTCCAAGAAAAATGAAATCCATTGTGTGTTTTTGCTCTGATCTATTTCATACTTGGAGTTTAAGTTATTCTTTTTTATTTTTTTGTTTTTCATGAACATTGCTGTTTTAAAAAGGTTTCTGGAGTGTTGAAGATGAAACAAATGCATGTAATGTACTCAGGCATACTGCATTTACCATCTTGTAGTAAAGGAACAAAAACGTTATGACAACTGAGAAGCATTTTGTCATTTTCTAACATAGGACCTGTGTTCATGTAGCTGTTTCTTTCACTCCACCACTCTCTTGTTATTATTTGCAGTTTTCAAATGAAAGAGAAAAATAAGTTTGAAGGAAAAAATTGGGCAAAGTGCTGGAGCATGCACCTGGGACTCCCAGAAGGTGTTAAAACACCAGGAGCCCTCTCCTGCCAAGCAGAGCAGGGATCATATTAGGCTAGCAGGTGCAACCTTCACATTAAAGAGAGACCAAGGCCTCCCTAATAAATGCCTTTATGACTGCATCTGTTTTCAAGTCATGTGGTGGTAACGAACAGTGAGAGGGAGGAATGCTTTATGGGGTAGCAAACACAGGGGGGATTTCTACTAACTCCATGTACAAGTGGTATAAACAGAAAGACTATAGAAAAAAACACTACCTCTTAAAGTTGGATGAGGCCAAATATTCTGTGACTCGTTCAGTGCTCTAGGGCAGGTCGAATGTAGAGTTGGAGCTTACAAAGCTTTGACCCTTGATGGATTGTGCTGCACATCCAGATGTGAAACTTCAGAGCTGACAACTATAACTGAAAATGTTTGACTGGTGCTGACTCCAAGTAGTACTTGGTCAAAAAAAAGCAACAACTCTGACAGTATTTCCTTAGTTTCAGACTTCTGAATGGCTGCCCACGTCTCTAATTTAGTCCGAGATGTAAATAGCTCTGGTGTTGTGTTCACTGGCCAGGCTCTGGTGATTGCACTTCAATGCATTTACATGTAAGACTGAAATAAGACTCTTCACTCTGTCCCACTATTCAGAGTAAATTTATAAGAAGGCATTATTTTTGATGAAATGACCACATACTTAAAACCTAAATAGTTACTTTCTTGGAGGAATTAGACGTCCTCCTCTCGAACATCCCAGAAAATGGCCCTCCACTTGTCCTTCTGGGTGACTTCAACATCCAGACAGAGAAGTCATCTGACCTACTACTTTTACTTTCTTCCTTTGCTCTCTCACTCAGTCCCTCCCCTCCTACTCAAAAAGCTGGTAACCACCTTGACCTTATTTTCACCAGAAACTGCTCTACATCTAACCTCACTGTAACCCCACTTCATGTCTCTGACCACTTCTTTTTCTCTTACTCTCTCCCACTCTCTCAATCTGACAACCCTACCACATCAACAGACTCTGTACCTGTCCATCGCAACATTTTCTCCCTCTCTCCCTCCTCTCTGGCCTCTTCTGTTTTATCAGCCCTCCCTTCATCTAGTCCATGACAGGTCCGCAAGTCCCCCCCAGCTCCGTGGTTGACTCGGTAAGCGCCGACAGAGCCACTATGCGAGCATCAGAAAGGAGCATCTGCTCTCTCCCTGCTCTCATCCTACCTCAACGGCCGCACTTACCGGGTAACTTGGAGAGGATCTGTGTCTGAACCTTGTCCTCTCACTACTGGGGTCCCTCAAGGTTCTGTCCTGGGTCCCCTCCTCTTCTCTCTGTACACCAACTCTATCGGCTCTGTCATTCACTCACATGGCTTTTCCTACCACAGCTACGCAAATGACACCCAACTGGATGGTGGGACGAGCTCCCCCCACCAGGACAGCAGAAAGTCTACACATCTTCTGCCGCAGACTAAAGACACAATCTCTTTCGACTAAACTTGGTTAAGAAGATGATGTCGAATAAACCACTGTCAACTCTGGTGTTTATATATAAAATAAATAAATGTATAATAAATTTACTTTAGTTGCACTTACATGGCACTTACATGTAGCACTTGTAGTACAAAAAAGCATCATGGACACATAAGTAAATGTAATGACAGATGTGCTATACCTATTTATATGCGGTTTGGTATTAGTTGGAATTGGATTTGGAGTGTATTCTCCACAAAATCTATAATATTTTTTTGCTTTCACACTTGTATGTGTGTTGTCCTTGGGGGGCAGCTATTGTTTAAATCTGCTTTTTTCATATATTTTAATGTGACAGCCTTATTGGGGCCATAATTAAGTTACCAGAACCAAATACTGTAATAATTACAAAGACCAGTATTTTATTTTTGTTGTAAAACAACCTAATTAGTGACATCATGGATAATTCCTCACTTCTTGGATAACTAACTCCATGGTAAACATGTGGTTTGTCTACTCGAACCCTGTGTTTGTGTCTATAGCATCGACATAGCAGTGAGGTGACTCAGTGTGTGAAACGTTTCTTTGTCTGAGGTCATGGTCTAACTTCACTGAAGGTCTCGGCTTGTGGTCCTGCTGCTGTTTGTATTCAAGAAGAGATTTTATGGTATCACACCTGTTTGTTTGCTCGAGCTATGACTCATTTGCCTCTGTGTTGTATTGTTATAGATTGTTGTTGGCCATCTTGTTCTAATTTGTTGTGTGTAATGATACACCATGGAACAACAATGCAGTCATCTCGGAGCTTCTCACCATATGTGCTTGGTGGTTTTATTGCCTTATTCTATTAAAATTTAAAGAGAAAACTCCGATGCTCTCAATGAATGGTAAAAACACCTAGAAAAGGGCATGGTACAGTATGTGCAATGTAATCTAGCTCTTTAAAGAAATCTATAATTGATTTCAACTTGATAAAATATACAAAAACAAAGGAAATAATCTAAAAGGATCTTCTCCATGGAAACATTGAATTTTTTTCTCCCAAAATAGTGGACTGTATTTTTATAGCACTTTTCCGGTCATATCGACTACTTAAAGCGCTTCGCAAGTCTCATTCACGCACACTTTAATGCAACGCTTCTAAATGCAGCTCTTTTTCCTAAATACCATTTACACTGGTATGAACGGTTCAGTAAGTTACCCGAGGACACTTTCCAATGCAGACTGCAGGAACTGGGGATCGAACCTTCGGGTTTGTGAATGACCCTCTCTATGCTCTGAGCCACATGCCACCACCTGTATTGAACCTAAATAAAATAAAATAAAACTCAATGCTCCTGACTGCAAAGTAATTTGGCTTCAGTTTATGTAAAATTCACAATTTAAATGACATCACATTTAATGTATAAATCTATCATTTATCATATTTGAGTATGTCTTTTCTCAATATTACTCAATCTCGAAGACATTTCACTTTACCTATGCCAATAGACCTCGGAGTGCTGATGGCATGGCCCAGCTGCTTGCTGGGTGGATTGGACTGTGTTCATTACCAGTGCTGATTTTCGCTGTGATGTCTGTTAATGGAAGTGTACAAAACTGTTTTGTCAACATGAGCCAGACCACATTGGAAGTGAGTGAGATAAATAACACAAGTGGTGCTGAAGGTGAGTATATTGCACCATATGAAGACATTTCATATATGCAGGTTTACAGACTTAGAAATACCATATGGCTCAAAATGATGATCTGATTTTCAGTGCAGATTTTCAAGCATACCATCACCAAGGAGTTTTATGAACACAACAAACCAATCACTAAGTATTAAGCTTTTAATGAAAAGCCAAAATAATTATTTTTAAACGTGTGTTGCACAAAATCACAACAGTAAAACAAATCAGTCACAGTGCTCTCAACCTGAGGCTAGAGAAGAAACCAGAAACCTGCAGCCACACAAATATGCAGCATTGGTTGCATGTTTCTATGTCCTGTGTCAAAGTCAAAATCAAAGGTAGGCGTTAAAATCGATTGTTCCATCATCTTTTGTTACTTTGTATCATTGCCAAAGAACGACTTGTTTTAGTTCAAATGGAAAATAAGAGATGATTTGGCACTTAAAAATGAACTGAATTAAATACCATTTATTTTAGTTCATTCATCTTTCTGCCATGGATTTTTGTGACGTGCTATACAAATAAAGTTATTATTATAATCATTATTATTAATAAATCATCTGTTCATTCTACAGGAGGAGCCACTGTCCTCTGTTTATTTAAGCATTAGCACTGTCCTTTTCTATCAGACACCCAGTTCACTCCCTGTGATCCACGGAGTCACTCCCTCAGGCCTCTGGGTTATATGGGAGATGTATCAACTGCCACTCCTCAGCCATCCACCAGACATCATCGGACTTTCCCTCTTGCCCCAGTCACCTGCATTTAGCACGATAATAGGACAAATAGCAGTTGTGTACAGCACCAGTCAATTGGTTCATTCCTCTTGGTTGAAAATTATATTTGATCAAGGACAAGCTGATCTTAATAAAGCAAAAATGCTGAGTGACACACCCAAGGGGGGAAACTAGAGACCATCTTGCAATAGGTTCACACCTGCCGTAACACCCCCCTCAATGTACGTTGATGTATGGGTTGAAACTCAGCCTTCATTTTGATCTCAGCTACACACATATCCACAATCAGACAGACATAACTCTTGCCAAAGTACAGGACCACATATTCACCACATTACACATGCATGGATGCACACACACAAATTCACAAAGTGAAATTAAGACAAGTCCCTCCGTCACAGCTGGTAAAATGGAAACATGCTGATTCCTCCACGAAAGCTATGGAATGTTCACTCAGATTAGTGTGATTTGTCCAAAGGAATCTTTTATATTTTATATTATTACACAAATCAGAGTGGATATGTTTAAACTGCCGGTCAGAGAACAAGGAGTTTGAAATACAGTCATTCACTTTCACATCATCAGTGAAGAAGCTTTTCAACCATAATTAATATAAACTGGATCTGAAATTGTAACTTTCCTCCCTTTTTGTATAAGGAAATGGTTAATGGTGTGTATTAATATAGAGCTTCTCTAGTCTTCATAACCACTCAAAGCTCTTTACATTACAGTTTTGCCATTCCCCCGTTAACACTCACATTCAAACAGTGCATCTATGTGCAGAACTTTCTTTATCACACATCATGTTACTGTCAGGGGCAATTTGGGGTTCAGCGTCTTGTCCAGGGACTCATGGCATGCAGAACATGGGAGACAGGGATCGAACCGCCGACCTTCTGGTTAGTAGACCCCTCTACTTCCTGAGCCACATCCAGCCATAAAAATAGAAACTATGATGACACAGCAGCTGTTGTGCATCGTGCTCAGTTTTTCAAAAGAGGATAAAACTGTTATGGGAAACAACTTCAAAGCCACAAGTGTTGGAGTGGGTGTTCCAATGGCTGCAGTAAAGACACGGTTGAGAGCTAGCTTAAGTACTGTCAAGGTCCACGTCTCATTACTAAATTCATTCCAATTTTGAATCCTACAAATTATATGTATATCATATTATGTATCTGCGTTTGATAATTTTGAACCTCATGATGGTGTTAAACAAATAATGTTACAAACAGACAAAGATGTCTGTTTTTAGAAGGGCGGCATCGCACAAGACTCATTACACTACCCACATTGTTAGTGGTAACAAAACATCATCACCATGGAGACCATCAATACAGAGGATGCAAGAGAAAACATATCTTTCCCTGGGTGATAACATTTGTTAACACATCCACGTATATTAACACTGCATATACTGTGTCTTGCTATTGGTTCTTTTAATATATGTTAAAAGAAACAAAAGAAAACATGGTATTAGCTGAAAGTTTTTTTTCCAATACAGATGTAGCAAGATCCAAGATTTACTAATTGGATATAATCCTATCTGTTATTATTGCTGCTCTTTCACTCAAGAGATAGAAAATATTGCATGTTGTAATATTTCCCCAGCAACCGCTCTTGGTCGAATACATACATAAATATATTGGGGGGAAAAAAGGAAAATAGAGGGAGGGAACATGAGGAGGGAGACTTGGCACCCTGACCCAGTGCTGTCATGTATTCTCACTGACATCATCATTGTAAAATTAGGAACCTGGTTTCATCTTTCCTGCAGATGTGGAAGCTTGAAATTGCATTCCATGGGCCTGTGCCACATTTCATCAGTGAATTTTCCCCTCGCTGGTGTCCAAAAAGAAGGCTTGGCTACGCATGGTCCCTGAAACCCCCACCCTGCTTCAGACCCTCACCATCCCCTCACTGTATGCTGTGCAGATTCAAATTTTACTTTAACATTTGTTGGTGGTGGGGCTGCTTTGTTGGCAGATATAATGGTATATGTTCATGTGTTAAACCTCAGTAGAGACTTGCCGTGTCCTTATAAACAGGTTTGTTTTTTCGACTTGTATTATAATCGCTAACACTTCTCAAAACATTAAAGACCATAACTGCCAATAACATTTTATTTTCCATTTCAACAATAGCTAATCCAGCATTAAATCTCTACAAAGCTCTGCAATTCATGTTACCTTGGTGGTATCAGGTTAAGCAACAGCCTCCCCACATCATAAAACAGCATATTAAGATCGTTAAACAAAGGTGAGGGGCCTCGTCAGAATTTGCTGTGTGCGTGTGCATGTGCATCTGCGTGGGAGAGTGGTGTTACGCGGGGGTTTCTAGGTGTGTGTCCTCATAAGTAAAATATCGAGAACAATGCAACAAATCGCAACAATCGTTTTGTGTGTCAATACCTTCAAAAATGACGAATATGACCATTCTAATGAAATTTTCTTTTTTTCTGCCTTAAGGGAATTCTTGAACTTGGGAACATTAGTTTAGTTTCTAATCTCAAGGTCCATATAGGCAAGGGTTTTTAAAACTGCATCGCACAGTCTCCATCAGAAATAGAATTGTCATCACCTGACCTGAGGATGAAGATTCTTAACCACTTAACATCACCAGCAAAGGTCATGGTCTGGTGTCCTCTTTGCTCTCTCTCTGGCCGTCTACTGGCTCCTCATCAGTGACCTCTTCCCAGTGGATGATGCCACGATGATCCTGAGTTCATCCTGAGCTCTCGTGATGCATTTGCTTACTGTTTTTCCACTTAATGCAACAGTGCAACTGAAAATAATACATAAAATTGGATGCACAATTTACCTTTAATTTAAAAAAATGAATAATTTAAGGTTACTGAAATCACTTTAACCAGTCTGATAGTACCAGTATACTGTGTATCATGTTGTTTCTGCTGTCCATCAAAGATACATGATGTTAGCACTATTTTTCTTTCCTTTTGCTTGTGGCTCAGGGGTATGAGCAGGTTGTCCACTCAAGGCTCGTGGTTCAATCCCCGGCTCCTCCAGTCCGCATGCAAAAGTGTCCTTGGCCAAGATATTGAAGTATGCTGGTGTGAGTGATAGAGGAAGCATGGCATGTAGTAGCACTACTACATACAATACAGTACATTTCCCAGTTAAACAGAACATGAACATGAAACTCACAATGACTCACCATGACAGCGATCGTCCCCTAAGTAGTTTTAGAGAATGAACGGAAAAAAATCTGGTCTTTTTTCCCCATCATTCACAAACTGACAACCTGTTTTATTGTTTTGGTAAAAGACCTTGTTTGACCACAGTAATAAAATCAGTTGTTCGTTGGTTCCATACAAAGTGAACAGGGTTTTGTTTGTCTCCTGAGCACTCTGTCTCTGAGAACTGTTTGTGTAACTATCACACCAGTCTGCCGAACATACTTGGCACTTTTCTTCCGTTGCATTTTGCACTCTTTCCTCAGTTGTCTCACTATCCTCCTCTCCTCCTGTGTTTGGCGGGGGCTATAGCTGGTGCTCTCCAGTTTTTAGTATTTCCAGCGCTGGGCTGTCTACTCCCCAGGCAGAGCCCACACCTGTGGCTGATAGGATCCTTCTGGAGTACAAAGGCTCTGATTTACAGCCCTGAAGGCTGCGGGCCCTGCTACAGCTGCAGAACGGCAGGAAAGGGAAGTTGTTCATCACGCAGCATGCATTTCACCAGCAATAGCCGCCATGCTCCTACTGCAGGCCAGACCCTTGAACCTCACCTAAATGACAAGTGGCAAAATAGTGCTTTTCTTGTCTTATACACAGGGCCTGAAGAATCCTTTCATTGAGCTTAAAATGGCTTCTTTTTGCATTGAAGTTGAGAAGGATTTTGTTGTTTAGCAAGTACATTTCTGCATTCCATTTGTTAGCGCAATAGAATCTGTTCCGCACTTATGGGAATGCTTGTAGGAGGTGGTGATGTGGAGGGAAGGTGGGACTAGAGGGTGAGCCAGTGCAAGTTTAGGGTTAGAAAGCAGCAGGTTGATGACTGCTTATGGGCCTGCACCAAGGTAGGTGACATGATCGTCCCCGTGCCCAACATGAGGAAAAGCATGTAGGAGCACATGTTAGTTTAAGATAAGATAAGATCACAAAATGACACAGCAGCACCAGAAAGTAGCAGTGAAAAGGGAAAAGATAGTAAGAATAAAAGTGGAATTATTATAAACAAAAAAGGGAAAATAATGCTATTCATACACAATATAGAGTTGTGTTCATGTTCAATTTGTCCATTCTTTGTCATATACTGAGTACAAAATGTTCTTCCCTGAGATATAGTTTTCAGTGTTTGACTGTAGGTGCTGTGCGTTGTGTAGTTTAATGGCTGATGGCACAAAGGAGCCCCACAAGCAGTTTGAGACACATGGCTGGATGAGTCTGTGACTAAATGTGCTCCTGAGCAGCCTCAGTTCAGCAGAGAGGATGAGAGGGGTTCTCCATAATGACTTGTAGTTTCCCTCTCTTCCTCTTCTCAGCCTCAACACTGTCCAGTTCCATCTCCACCACAGAGCTGGCCTTCCTCTCCAGCTTGTTCAGTTTGTTGGTGCCACTGCCCCCTATGCCACCTCCCCAGCACACCACAGCAAAGAAGATGACACTGGCCACTACAGACTGGTAAAATATCCGTAACAGCCTTCTGCACATGTTAAAAGACCTGAGCCTCTTCAGAAAGAACTTCCTGCTCTGAGGGCCTCAGTGTTGTCTGACCAGTTCAGTTTGTTATTCTGATGCACCCCCAGAAACTACCTATGTCACCTACCTATATGATACAACAAATGTTGTGAAGTTTTGATCTAAATCCTGCTAAATGTCCAAACAGAATTCAGTCCTTCAGCCAGTTTGTGTTTTTAGGGTTGAAAATAGTGAACACACATCCTGAAAATGATGAATTTGTTTCACTGGTTAGTGTTTGGATAGACACGGAATCTATATAGAGTGGAAACACTATTTTTCTCCCCCTTTCACAGAGAAGAATCTGTTGACATGTTGAGCTCTTATGCACATGTGAGTTTGTAGCATCAGTATGGGACATGCACAGTGGAACTAATCCATTTGGTTAAGCTCTTTCAAATGATTTCCATGCAGTGTGTTGTCAAGAAAAAAAAAGCCACATCCCTCATGCACTCTGGGAAGTGTGCTACATTCAGAGACCACAATAAATGTCACATGTGAATTTAGATTATTATTAAAGTTTAACATTTTCAACTTAATTCTATTTTTTACATCAGCACACACAACACAACATTCACAACAAATGCTTTCATGTGTGCGCCCATTTAAAAAAAGTGTTTGAATGAATTGTCACAGAAATGAGCTCTCCTGATGATACTGCACGGGCTAATCTGTTCTCAAAGCACAGTACAAATGAGTATGCATTAATTCAGTCTACACTACATGTACAAAAGCATTGTTCAAGCATATAGTAAGTATGGGAGAACAATTCAGGAAGAAGCATAGAAAAAATATGTTATGCTAAAATGATGATGATCAAATGTCATCTGTCAGAATAATGAAATGTAGTTTCACGGTCTAACCGCTGTTAAATGTTTTAACTTCATGCTGCTGATTTTGTGCCATCCTCGCGGTTAAAGGAAACAGATTATGAAAATGTGAATTTGCAGTAGCTACTTTTAAATTTGGTTCTCTGATGTGGCTACCAAAGCCGAAAGGCCAAAACGTCACAGCAGGTCCCTTTGTTTAGTGGCTACCTACATCTGAAAGCATGTGAACCAGTGAGCTGTTAAGATTTGGAGAACCAAATGATGTCACATAGTGGATTTTATTGAATTAGAGCGCCACTTATCTCAGAATCCAAGGCTCCGCCCACAAATCCAGAACTATCTTTGCCAACTATCAGCTTCTTTCCTCAAGAAAATGAAGAGAAGAAAATGCTCCGATGTTCTTTGCTGCACAGAGGACTATGCATCTTTACATCGAGCCTCAGAGGACACAAGAGTTACAGTCTGGAAAGATCTGATGGTGTGTGGACATGTGGGAGTCCCTTTGTCTGCTCTTCAGCCAAGTGACGAGGTGTCTTCATCAGCGGGAGGAGTGCCTCATCATCTGGTTGAAGAGCAGACAAAGGCACTGCCAAATCCCCACTGTCACGACCTGAGTCCTACTTCACACAGGAAACTCACCCTCAAAACCCTGTTGTGGTACCTCATCCTTTTGGCATTTTATCCAAAGGATATCACAGAAACTATGTCAAATTGTGGAAGAGAGGTATAATATGTTTCGTTTGAAGAAGAAGTTGAACATTTTCAATTCAGGTATATATATCGATATATAAACATCTCTCTGTGGGTCGAGCCATTGTTTTCTTCAATACATATTTCAAAAGCTACTAAAAATTCTAGTGATCACACTTACCAGATTGAATACTATATTTCAATCTTCACATCAAAAACCTAAACTTAAAATTGTAGCGCCAGATCATAACATACATTATCTCAAGGCACTTTACATAGTAATACAACCCAAGACTAATACAACCCAAACAAGACCTTTAAGAGTTCACAAGGTGTTTGAATCACCATTCTAAAATGTCTTCTTCCCCCTCTCTCCTCCAGGGCATCGTGACATACAATTTCCAAGTTCCGTACCTAAATTGCCAGATAACATGATGCATGGGTAAACGCCATCCACTAATGAAGGCACTGAGATATGGATAATAGCTTGCAAGGAAGTCTACCTAGTGAGTAACATGTTTTTATAAAAAAAACTCTTTCAGTTGTCTTAGTGCTGACATTTATGGAGCATACTCATGCTCACAAGCAAATAATCCTTTTAGACTTGAATGACCTCATGGCAAGCTAATAATGAAACGTCTCTGTTGTGGGGTTTTATGAACACTGCCGTCTCCAAGGGCCACTTGAAGAGTTTACAGTCTTGTTTTAATCAAACCGCAAAGTTTCAAAAACATTACAGCTGCACGTATATATTCAATCTCTTTAAATAAGGCTACTGTGTTGACGAAGAGTGACAGTCTTTTACTTAAAGAAACATTATCAATTTCTCAATTAGGCAATTTCAGAGAAAGACAGGAAAAAAATATGTTAAATGTTTATAGAAAACTTCTTAAAATCCTAACACTGTGAGTCAAAACAATGAAGAACCCTCCTGTGGAATCTCAAAAGACCTAATGGTAATGCAACAGACTGAACCAGTGACATGAGGCAAAATGAGGCCATGTTGTTACCTCAGGCCTTGAACCTTAGCACAGCGATCCCAGACACAGCTGTCTTGGACGCAGCTCTCTTGTTTGTGTACCCGTTCACACATGCACGCTTTGGAGTTTTATTTGCAGATCCCTGAGTATCACAGCTATGTTCCCTGAGCCAGACCACCTGCAACAATTAAAAATGCCTCTGTAGCTTGCTGGCTCAGTGGGGTTCTGATCAACACTGCATTATATTATAAAGAGACGTTTTTTTTGCGAATGGCTGTAAAATGGGATCTGGTTTCTACTCCCTGGCCTGCTCAGCCCATCATACCCCCCCCCCCCCCCCCCCCATCCCAGTGGTTCCACTCCGATCAAATGGTGTAAACCAGGAAAGAAATTGCAGTAGACTTTTGTCATATTAGTCACATGATGTATCCACAGAGCATTTGGAATTACGTTGGGATTTAGGAGGAAAAAAGCTGCCTCTCAGTTCAGCTACCAAAATAACTTACAACTGAGGGAGATGTCTAAGGACGTGGTCACACCTGACCATGGTCCGAAACAAGGTTCATTTCTTTGTTACACTGTTAAGATTTGATCTGGTTAGTTTAGGTTTCATACTGTACTTTAGGGAGCGCAATAAAGATTTATGTACGATATGTTGTCATCATCTACATCTACTACGTCTACTACGTCTACTACGACTACAAACAGTCCTACAAGCCATTTCTTTTCCTATTGTTTGATGCTGTCTCAACACTCTTTTCACACTTAGACCACCTCTTTTGGTTGGACTGCATTTGGATTTTGGCCCACGTCCTCTTTTATACTGGTTATCTTTGGTTCAGACTAAACTGAAAAGCCAGAAGGTACAGACCAAACAAAGTACGTTTTAAGCTAAAGCTCTAGCTCTGTACAAAGTGCTACATCTGTTAAATAAGACAAAGAGTAGGAGATCGGGTACATAAGTGTACCAGTAGTGCACGGTAAGTGCTGGTTAGTCAAGTGAAGGTGTTAGAGGAGCTAGGAGACAAGGTGCTCTCAGAAGGGACAGTGGTTACCTCACAGCAAGATGCTTAGAATCCTGGTTCGTCTGGGGTCTTTCTGTATGGACTTTACATGTTCTCCCCATCTGCATGGGTTTTCTGCAGGGACTTCAGCTTCCTCCCAAATAGATGCAGGGTTAGGTTAATTGGAGACTCCATACTGTTGTGAATGGTTGTTTGTCTCTGTATGTTTGCCCTGTGATACTCAATGTCTGCTGGGATTGGCTTCAACTCCCCCTGTGTCCCTCAAAGGATAAGTGGTATAGATAATGGACAGATGGATTATTGGTGCTCTCAGAAGAGTTAGGCCATCACAAGGTTCTTGAAGATAGAGAGGGACGCCCCTGCTATGATGGCGTTTGGTAGATTTTTCTACCGGGGGAGAACAACAAATGAGAAAAGTCTGGACTGTGATTGCCTTGTGTGCAGGAATGGCATGGCCAGATGACATTACTTGGAGGAATGGTGCTGCTGAGAAGGAGCATGAACCCGTATGATTGAGTTCAGGCATTTGGGTGCAGAACCAGAAGTCTCTCAGCAGACAAGTATCATTGGGTGGGCGTCCATGGAGGTCAATGAGCAGTGTCGTGACATGTGTCATTTTAGGCTGATTGAAGACCAGACGTGCTGCCACATTCTGGACCATCTGTAAGGTTTCCACGCCATTGCATCATCATCCAGGCGAGACATAACAGCCTGTATCATGGGGTGGCATGCTAGA
Organism: Hippoglossus hippoglossus; assembly: GCF_009819705.1. Taxonomy (NCBI): domain Eukaryota; kingdom Metazoa; phylum Chordata; class Actinopteri; order Pleuronectiformes; family Pleuronectidae; genus Hippoglossus; species Hippoglossus hippoglossus. The sequence continues at coordinate 24,335,235 of NC_047172.1, read as the reverse complement.
TCAGGTAAGCACTGGTTTTCCTTATGTTGTATAGTGGAAAGCGGCAAGAATGGGAGACAGATGCAACATAGTTAGAGAAGGATAGCTGGTCATCAAAGATCACCGAAAATCAATGAGTGGAGAGTTTCAATCAGCTTACCACATCCAGAATTATGAGACCAGGAGTGAAAAAGCTGGTGGGCAGAATGAAAATGAAGCTGAAGGGGCTGGTGAGAGAGCTGCACCAGGAAAGCAGATGCATGAACCAAGGAGACTACTGCATGTAGAGTCAACAGTTGACTGAGCTACAGAGAATGATACCTCAGATACCTATGTCATATTGTCTCCGAGTTCCACACGTGTGTCTTCTTTCCCCTCTCTCTTTTTTCCTTTGTTAGTCAAAACAACCAAAAACATGTTTTTGAAGGTCTCAGATACCTCTGTCTGTGTACTCGTGGACCAGAGCTGTCAAAGAACCAGGAGGTGTAGGTAAATCATTTCAACTGTTGATGGCGTAGCATCATGAAACAAGACATTGTGTTTCTCTTTTGTAAATAGCTTCCCCTGGTGACTTTTTCTACCCGGGTGGATCACTGCATGAGGAGGAAAAATACAGCTGTTGCCACAACACTTGGTGTGTTATTATTCTGTTAAATTAATAAATAAATACTCTAGTATGTTCCTGAAATAGATTCACAAACTACATGAATTCCTCCATTACCTTAGGATACTGTGTAATTTATTTTCGAGAGTGGATTGACAGCTCTGGCTTGTTTCCACAAAAAAAAGTCTTCCATCCCCTCAGTGAGAAAGTGGCCTCTGTCATCTGAGCCTATCCCCATCTGCCTCAACTTAGGACAATATGTCTAATTGTGCTAAATTGAGCTGCTGTCAGTGATTAAAGTTATTCAGAGGAGGAACAAATCTCTATGCCCATGTCAATTATTAGCTCATTGATTACAGTAATGCGGGAAATTACCCGTTGGAATCAAATGTTAGCTTAGACACCTGGCTCACACGGTAAAGAGCACAGGAGCTGGAGCCCAGAGGAGGAGACTGCACTCATCTGGTAAATGAAATGTGACATAGGGTGCAGTGCTAAGTCACTCAGTTGAACACAGTGAAATCGGATACTGCCGCGAGACAACCAGTACTCATCATTTGAAGGAAACTGACACTCAGTTCGGTCTGTGGATGTAGAACTGCTGAGAGGTACCCACCAGTGTGTCTAAATGATAGAGTCACTGCTGTAAAAGAAGATATTTGTTTTCAGTCAGGGTCAGGGCTGCAAGACTGAATGGATGAATGAAGTTTAGGTTATGTTACCTAACCCTATTCTTAAAAAGAAACCTCTTTAGTCAAATACGCTATTAATTCAGCTGTACTTAATTCCTTTAGTTTATGCAATTTAATCACAGTTCAGTATTATATTGAATGATCTAGTGGAGTGAACACAAGCTTGTAGTTATTTGAACGTAGTTTTGAAGATGTAAAACTACCTGTAAAACAGTTAAGTTCACTGACGTGGAGAAAGGTTCAATAAACTTTAGGTTCAAGGGGTCAACAAGGAGTGGAAGCTGGGAATTGTGCCGGTGGTCTTTCTTTGTTCATAACAATTTCATGAGTGGAGTCAATACTCTGTATAATGAATTTTTACAATATGACGCAAAATAACATGTTGAGTATGGGACCAGGTAATTTCCTGAAGTTAATGTAAGTTTTGTAAGTTTCTTATAATTTTGCTACACAAAGATTTTGCGGTTGCTCAGTTAGCAAAGACGTAATGATCCCGACATGAAATCAACATGATTAAAGGCATCTGTCACATCATGGTCATAGAAGCCTCAGCTTAAATGTGGCAGACAAAGTTAGCTGGGATCCAATAACCACCGATGCAGACTGTGCAATCTGTGTAGAACTAATCCGAGCACACTTGGCTAGTGTGTCGCAATGTGGTGTTAGCACTTGTAATAGATGAATTACCATAAATTACTCACCATAAAAGTTGTTATCAGTGGTGTACAGCTCATGTACATTAGTTTTATTGGTAACTATATTTTATGTAACATGTTCAATGTACCTTTTGTAATTTGGATCATTATTTTTCACTGTTATACTGAATTTTAAAATAAAGCGATCATGATTTAACAGTACCAAGTCAGAAAAATGAAGTAAAATAGTAATAACAATTAGTAAAAAAATGGTTTGATCGTTCATTCTCAATGTTCAAGTACATATACGGTAAAAATGTTTATTATTTCTGTGGTTTATTAATGCTAAAATAAAAACATACTTGTACTTAATTCTGGCAACACCTCCCTCAATGCGTTTCTATATGATTGCAATGCTGTGCATGTTGCTGCTGTTAAAGTTCATACCAGATTTGCTCCATTAACATCAACAAACTCAGGTCAAGCCTCATAAATACCTTTATTGCACATTCAAAATTTCAACAGGTTTTTCCAACATCAGATGCATAAAATGATGTATTAAATTGATGCATTAAATAATGTAGTCAATATGAATGGGACAAAATAGCAATCTGAGAGTATTTGAATGTAAAAACGACCCGGTCAACGAGCTTTGTCTAAATAAGAGACCGTTCTGAAACAGCACATTTGAAAGCTAATGTTTTAAATTCTGCAAAAAATGAATGAATTAATATAGAAATACATTTAAAATGATTTCTTAAAGGTAGAAACAAAGAAATAAATGCATCAATAAATAAATGTTGGAATACTGAAACAAATAAATAAACAAATGAACACAGAAATACTGAAATGTCTTTATCATCACCAAATTGGATTTATTTTTCATTAATGCATTTGATTAATTATTTATGCAATTATTTAAAGTTAGTAGGATTTTTTTGTCCTTCATATGTAAAAGGAAATGAGGGTTGATATTTAAGGGATATCAGTACAATTATTGTCAAGTGAAATGTAAAATGAAAATCCTGTTTGAGGTAAATGTGACAATTTTCATGTCCGAATGTAAAAAAATAAAGTAACCCTGAAAGTTAAAATCTACTATCCAGTAAAATACCATAATGAAAAAACATTTCTAATTTGTTAGGCTTAAATGTTGATGGCTGAAGCCTGAATGATTGACTGTAACAATGTCACACCGCTAACCCCTTAAAAAATGCCAACGTGGACATTATATTTTATTTTATTTATTTTCTCATATAAAAAAAAAAGTAAGAAAGTCCATGTAAAGAAAGTGAACTCTGTAATAATGGTAGAGTAGGACACGTGAGAATGGGCAGATGGTGTTGAAATTCACTGATCATATTCATGGTCCCTAGAGGATGAATCCCGCTGCACTCCACCCGGTCACTCCACGCCTGCCTCCCCCATTTTCTACCTAATATAAAAATAAACTAAACCAGTCCATTCCACAAAATTTGGTTTACATAAGCCATGGTACTGTAATTTCCATTACCAGAGGATTCCACCACTTCTGTGCCAAGTGCAACTGAAAACATATGGATCCACCAAGATAGGCTCATAAATAAAGAAACAACTACTTTTTGAAATATGTTCTACATACACCCCAGATCCTTAAAGCATTTGTTAAACTTGTCATGTGTTAAGTGCAACCCAATACTTGCATTGTGTAAAGGGTCACTTCACCTAAATCATATTCACAATTGCCTCTTGTATTATCTAGCTAAGTACTATGTACTGTCTCCAGGACATACAGTAGCCAAAAGGACTAAAGCTGAGACCTTCTCACACCTAAACAGTAACTCATTTCAAGTAGGTAAAAGTCCAACTGAATGACACCTCTTTCTGCAGGTATCCTATCTCTGACTCTACAGCTGCAGGATCCAGATCTGACACTATTATTATTATTATTATTATTATTATTATTAACTGGTGCTGCTATCATTAATAACATCATTACATCTGTAAGTATCACTTGATGATTCCTCTGCGCCAGTGACGGCCAGTGACCGGAGGCATTATATTTTCAGGTTGTTCGTCCATCCCATTCTTGTGAAGGGAATTGTGCCAAATTTGGTCGAGATATTCATTTGGACATAAGGATTAACCGATTTTGGTGGTCAAAGGTCAAGGTCATGGTGACCACACAAAGCACATTATTTACCTTGTGAAGGTGATATTTCTGAAACGCCGTCATTAGTTGTCACTTGGACTCAAAGATAAAGTGATTACATTTCAGTGGTCAAAGGTCAGTGACCTTATATGAATCTGGATAAAAACAAGTACACAGAAACTTCACTGGTTGGTGGATAAATACAACCGCAGTGCGGTAATTCTACTTTTCATTATAACAACATTGCTCTGAAAGAGCATGCCATGCTTGTTATGGGAACTGGTGCGTCTCTATAATATGGTTAGGTCCTGACTTTATGTAAAGTGCCTTGAGATGATGCATGTTGTAATTTGGTGCTATACAAAGCAAATTGAATTGAATACTCAGGACACGTTTGTATTCACACAGTGAACATGTATCCCAGTCCTCCAGCTGTTCACACCTGCACATAGATCTGTCCACTTATGATTGGATCACAGATGTTAATGCCAGGTCTAAACAGAGCTTTTTTTTTTGGCGGTATAAGGCAGCCATAACCTGGAACGGCTGCTGCTCATTTGGTATTTACTAGTCAAAAATCTGTCTTCTCTCACAGAAAAAAACATTACTCTCAGATCTGAAGCTGCAATTGATTCGTGTGGTTTGACAAAAGTCAAACATTGAATGACCTGTTGCTTAAGAGCAGCTCTATGTCGAGAGAACAGAAGTAAAGGGAGTGACAGAAATTCCTCCAAAAAAAGTGCTGGACAAGAATAGCAATGAAAAATGAATTCCATCTTTCTCTTTTCCCACCAGAAATACACATCTTCATCTTTTTGCCATTTTGTTTTTACAAAAAAAGAAAAACAAATATGAATCATGCGGTGAACCTCTGAGTCCCCAGCTTTTCCCATGTCAAGATGATATTACAAGACTTGGCCTTAGAAAACAGTTATGGACCCTAACACATGTTATGGAAGAGCAAAAAAAATGCAATGCAGGCCAGGGAGATAATCGTCAACACAGCTCTAGAATGTGTGTGTGTGTGTGTGCGCGCGTGTGCGTGTGCGTGTGTGTGTGTGTGTGTGTGTGTGTGTGTGTGTGTGTGTGTGTGTTTGTGGGGATGGAGGAAGGCTGGAGCCCATTAAATAGAAGCAAACTGATGTTAGTTGTTTGCATTGTAGATCAGTTACTTATAAATCCCTGTAAGATACATTACATTCCTGTTCAGGCAGATCAAACTACAACCAACACAAGCAGCTCTCTGACAGTTGGGTATTTTCCTGACCCTGAAATACGGTCCACAGGTGGGAGCAGAGGCACCAACAAGTGGGAGGTTCATTCACATGAGGCAAAGTTCGTGGTATTTTGGTGGAAATGTGTTTTAGACATTTACACTGAGAACAGACACTTCCGCCCACTATCCACTGAAGATAATGTATCTCTGATGCAAACACTGCCAACTTGTGCACTTGGATCAGGGGGACGGAGCCATGGTAGCGATGTCCCGTCAAAACACAGACTTGACCGCAAGTCTGAGCTGTCAATCATGGTGTTTGAATTTTTTTTAATTTAAACATACATCAGCTTTATAAGAGCTACTGCAATGACAGAAACTATCGTTGAGAAAATTTAGTTTGACATGTACATTGACTTTTTATTTTGGTCTATGTCCCACCTATTAACATATGGGAGGCAGGTTTATGACCTATACTGCAGCCAGCCACCAGGTGGTGATAGAGAGGCTTAGGCTTCATTTTGTGGAGCCATCAACTTTTTTTCGTTTTGTTTTTAGTCAGTTGAGTCAGTAGACTTGACCACAGATCCCTCTTGTAAACACTGTTGTTAAGTTTAAGTTTGTGCAAGAAAGGTGAACTGTAGATTTTTTGCTGATTAAACCTGTTGCCATGGAGCAGATGCTTGTTGAACAATGGGTCAGAAGCATGTGTTTCAAGGCTCCTGTGGCTGACAGTGAAGATGTGGAGTGAAAGAAGGTTTAGATTATGGAATTGTAAATTCAACCGTTCATCTTGCTCATGAATTATTTCCTCAGGTGTGATGCCAGAAAAAAGGGCAAGGGCACAGAATTTGACAAGTGGTGTTGTGCAACTAAAATAAAACATTTTCTACAGCTGTGGGAACTTTTCAAATTGCCTGCCCGATAACATTGTTGTGTAATTACCAAAAACATTTCATGTCACCCACTGGCAGCACTGCTTGCACCGATGCATAAAAATGTGTTTTCTTCATCTGTGGCCCCTTTGTTTCCCTTTGGCAGAAAGAGAAGCCTGAAGCCACCCTGAAGTCCCTGATGCCGTTCAGCAGTTCCTCTTGATAAGTAAGCCTGTTTGTCATGAAACAATAGAAACACCAAAAAGAACATTTGAAAATATCTTATTCCCTTCATCATTGTGATTCAAAGCAGTCCTAGTTTAGCCCAAAATGGGATCAATGTGGAGGCAGAGGGCAAAGTTAACATTTAGTAAGAGCTGCTTGTTTGTCAGATGGTTTGGTTTCCAAGCCCAAAGGATGGAGTTAATTAATGGAATAATTTAAAGAACTGCCATTATTCACTCATTCGTGTTGGTGAGCTACCGTCTGTCTCTCTCTCTCTCTCGCTCTCTCTCTCTACACACACACACACACACACACACACACACACACACCACACACACACACACACACACACACACACACACACACACACACACACACACACACACACACACATATATATTAAAGGGCCAGACCAATCAGCGAGCTCGTGCTCCTGCACTCTCTCAGATGGGTCTGACCCCCACGCTCAGACAGATTTCCATCCTGAGACAGGTCTCACAACCATGTGTCACAACCATTTATCTCAAATGGGGTGGTTTAAGATGATCTCCGCTGAAGCAGTTCCGTTAACAACAGAGATGGCTGCTGCCATTGTGCAGAAGGCTGTTTAATCTTAAACAAACTGTATTTTCTCTAAAAGAAGAACAAAGAAGTTCATCTAGAGCGTTTGTAGTTTGAAAGATGTGTTTGCTGTTCTGATGACAGGATTTGGTTATATTTTAATTTACCAACTGGCCCCCACTGGTCATGTCACACATTTAGATGCACCTCCTCACAAACCTGAAGTCATCTCAACAAGATTCCATGAACAGTTCAGTGAACTTCAGTGGCCTCTCTAGTCACCAGACCTGAATCCAGATGTAGGTGAAAGTGAGTTTTGAGGGACAATTTAAAAACAGACAGTGACGTTTTTCGTCTGAGTTCATCAGGTAATGTATTCCAGAGGTTTGGGGCCCTGACAGCAAAGGCCCTGTCACCCTTGGTCTTCAGCTTTACCCAGGGACAGTCAACAGGACCTTATTAAGAGCTCTCAATCTTCTACTGCTTTTGACTCTGTAATGTTATTGCACAGCTCCTGTTAAGTTCCTGTTAACATAACATGTATTCCCATGTAGATACATCACCCCTGTTAATGTAGAATGAATATAAATGACCTTTTCAACACCTTTAACAAAACATCTCATTTAAAGTTACGACTGTCGAACTACGTAGAATAAACGTTAATATATCTTGATGCCTTCAATACCCGGGTGTAGGTCTTCAGATTCAACTCTCTTTATTTCCATACTTACTCCTCTGGTGACAGTGTGCGCTGGATGTCCAGAAACATGAAAACGATAAGAACCTCACAGGACCATTATTTACTGCGTGTGAAGTGAAATTCACTTGTAATTCCAGGGCAATAAGTAGCTGCTCACTAACAGTGTGATCCTACTCAGGCCCTCAAGTGATGACAGATGGCTCCAAAAATGCGTGGAGACATTCTTGGTTTATGCAGCAGCCCAGGAGGACCATATTCATACTGAACACATTCCTGAGGAGCAACGCATCACTGGATAAAACTAATGGGTCCAGAGGAGCCTCCACCCACATTCTGTCTCTATTTCTGACTTTTGAATCCTCTCCCATAGCGAACACGTCTTTCTGCTGTGTCACAAACACACAGGGGAACAGGACCAGTGAGACAGGTACATGCAGCGCTAGTGTCACATCTCTACTGTATATGGACTCTTGACTTTCCTGTTTTACTTTGAAATTACTACACTGTGTCTCTTGTTCATGCCGACTCCCTGGGTTTGTTTCCCCCGCTCCTCCGCTTCTCTGCCCCGCCCTGATATGTTTCACCTGTTCCCACTCTACCCTCCCTCCCTTGTGTATTTACTATAACTCTCTGTGTTCCCTTCACTCCCTGTCAGCTCGACTGTATTAGTTCCCTGTCATTTCCCTGTGGATTTCCCGTCTGCATTGGATTTCCTGTTTTGTTCCTAACTTTGTTTCTGTTATCTGTGCCCTTGGACTCCTTGCTGCCTTTATTCACTTGAATGACTGGAAGCTGGAAGCTCGGGTCCATAAATATATCAGATTTTTTTCATCCTTATCCATGAATTATTCTCTGTGAAATCAGAGAAAATGTGGAAAGTGGGAAGTTGCTGCAGTTTAATAGACTCAAGTCTTACTTTGACCATGTATAAGTATATGAAAGCAATCACTAAAAATATTTGAATTACAACAACTGGAATGGGTTGCTGCACATTAGAGGATGTTCAACTCTTTTTAAAACGTGGGAGACCACAGACATAATGACAGATTTGATTTTTTATTTTATAATCTTTGTGTCTGTATTTCCTGTCTGCATTACTATAGAGCTTTTCTAGTCTTAATGACCACTCAAAGCGTTTTTACTTTTCTACGTTCTTCTTCTTCTTCTTCTTCTTCTTCTTCTTCTTGGTGGTTGGCAAAATACTTTTAGGCTCACTACCGCCACTTTCTGAACTTCAGAAGAAAAACCAGTGTGTTCTGTTTTGCAGCGAAAATAATAATAATTTTGGATGTAGTCATATCTGAGAACACGTTTGATATTTACGAATCGAGATCGGGGAGGCTCCGACTCCATTGGTAGCATTAAGATTATTTTGTAAACCCCCCACACTTCTTATTTGGGCAGATAATCGTCACCAAGTGACCTCCAGTCTGGAACGCCCCCCCCGCCATTGTTGGAAGGGGCAAATCAGGTCTAAAATCAGCCTGATTATCCTCTAGTGTGCAGCAGCCTTAATCCATGCTTTTATTCCCAGAAGGCAGAACTACTGTAATGGTCTTCTCACTAAACAGCTGCTGCTCATTCCCAATGCTGGACCAAGAAAACTGAACACATTACTACACTTCTGAAATCTTTGAACTTCTCCCAGTTGGTTACAGAATAGATGTTAAAGTGCTACTTGTCTATTCATCACCAAATGGTTTAGGCCCAGAATACATCTTTGACGTGCTCAAAGAATGCAAACCAAGTAGGGTTCTCAGATTAATGGAATCAGGTCAGCTAGTGCAGAGTCCAAACTAAACATGGTGCAGCCACATTTAGTTGTTATGCTGCATACATTTGGACAGAAGACCTCAGATATGTTCCAAATGTAGCCATTTTTAAACTCCAGTGAAGAATGTTTCTCATTTCATGTGGCTGATTCTGCTCCTGCTGCACTTTGATTCTGGAAGTAGACCTCCACTCTCTCCTGGAGTTGAAGTGATGTCTCTGGCTTATGGCTGAGGTCTATTTGTGGGATGTGTCTCCATAGTTATTTAATTAACTTATAGTCGATGCTACTTACACCTTGTTTTTATTTTATTCTAGTTAATTTACTTTTTAGATATCTCTTTATGACTATATTTTTAATTTAGCACCTGGAGTTTGCAGGTGACAAACTTCATGGGATGGTAAAATATTTTGTGGACTAATTAAACTCATTTCTAAATTGTTTAGGATGAACATGCTGCATTACGGAACAAGATCACTGCAGAGTGGAGGGAACATCATTATCTGGAGCTACTCTGCTGCCGTAGGACCTGGGAAACTTAAACTTGCCATAATTTAGTGTGTAGTTGAGCCTAAGCAAGTGAACCAGTTGCAAAGGTGTTGAGAAGACTGGAGTTGAATAGATGTTTAGGGCAGTGGTGCAATGTAACAAAGTACATTCACTTAGTCAATGAGCTTAAGTACATTTATCATGGAAGTTGATTCATTTGCAGGTATACTCCATTTCATATATCAGCAAATATCTGCACTTTCTTAAAAGTAATCAATAACGACAGAGGAATTGGTCCCCCGCCTCCAACAACCAAAGCAAAGCGGTGTCTGCAGCAGCATCACTGTTGAAGAAACACTGCCGAGATCCTGTAGTATTTGTAATAGACTACACTCTGCAAGTACTTTTAATACTCTCCCTCTAAGCATATTTGAAAGGAAGTATTGTATTTACTTTTGCTCAAGTTTAAAGGTTAGTGTGGTACTTTAACTTTTACTTGAGTACAGTTTTGTGGATTTATGTGTACTTGAGTACTTCCTCCACCACTGGTTAACGGATGGATATGACCCAGAAGGAAACAGACCAGAGGGGATGGCTGTGAGTGTGGGGTACTGGGCTGGCGGTCAGAGGGGGGAAGGGGGGGGCTGAGCCAAGCAGGCTAACCCTGGAGTCCAGGGAGTCGCTGAGCCGAGCTGAGGAGACAGGACTGCAGGAGGAGTAGAACAGGTTAGACAACACGCCAAAAATATCTTCAAATGGTTTGAAGTGCAGACGGAGAAGGAACCAGGACCTGGCAGCGTGGTGGTGGCGGAGCTGGGCATCTGCACGAGTCTTGATTACAGGATGGAATGCTGCTGGTGGGGCTCTGCTCTGACTCCAGCACACCTGTCTCCACTCAGACAATCACACACACACACACACACAGGGAGAGCGACTGCAGGCGAGGCAGAGTGTGACATTTATCATGTGATCTAAAGCTACTTTCACACATGCACTACGTCCCTGAACCTTTCTGTTTGTGTGAACACGAATGTCTGATTCTGTTGAAGCGGACATTAAACGGGCTTTACTCCGCCTGCTCCTTTCACGTGATGCCCCTGTGATGTCAGATTGAGCCCCTGTGTGAATCGAGCAGGTAATATTCCAGAGAATTCACAGTGGGTGCTCAGGTGACGTTTTCTATCCTGCCTCCCAGGTGGGCTTCCAGGCCTCGGCCCTCGCCTCAACCACTGGCAGTATTTCCAGCAGGTGAGAACACATCTCACGTGGACCAGCTCTCGGTTGTGTGCGTCTATTAAACCACTTCACAGGATGATGTCGTGGTGACTGCCCCGTCAGCTGAAGCGCGGTATAAGCTGGGTGATGCAGCTGGACAATGAACCTAAATACTGAAGTACGTCTTCCACCAGAGTAGTCAGGGTGGGACCAGGATGTCAGCTGGACCATTTTAGAGCACATAATATCGTATGAATGCATTTAGATATGTAGCTAATACTGCAGAATTACGCCCTGTCCAATTCCTCTCCCTTGGAGATTCAAGACTTTATTTCTCATTTAAATTACATACAGCAGTCTGTGCTAAAAAATATTACACCAGCAAACTAAAATAAAATAAAAAATAGAATATAAAAACTAAATAAAAATATATAAAATAAAAACTAAATAAAAATATATAACATAAAAAACTAAAGAATTAATATAAAAATAAGATATGAAGTGCCCTTTGCTTTTAGTGTCCCCTTCTAAACAGAGCCACAAGGGGGAGGACTAGAATACCTTGCTATGTCATCAGCAGCCAACCAATGTTACTACAGTGACAAACAATATCAATGTGGGCGTGGCATATGGCTCACCTGGTGGAGCTGCATGTCTTCCCCCCTCTCTGTCTGCCCCCCTTCACAGCTTGCTCTATGTCCTCTCCAACCCACCCCCCCCAAAAAATACATAAAAAAACCAATAACTAACTTTATTATATTAACAACCATTATAATATTGACACATCTGACAACTGCAGGATAGACGGGACAGATTGATCTATTGATCAATACACAGTCAGTCAGCGTGTTTACATCTGTTATATCAATGTAACATTAGTCCTGTCCATAGAAACTTCTTCCCCGCACTGAAAACGAAAAATAACATGAGTGGGGAAGTTCACCATCTTGATTCGCTTTGTCCGTTCTTAAAGCATTCGGGTTACCCCTTCGTTTTAGGGGGGTCCTTAATACACTACTGTT